>NC_073692.1:41851379-41888044 GCF_029784155.1 Uranotaenia lowii
TAACAATTTTGCAATTCGTTTTCGAAAAACCTGTGAATTAGTAGCCTAGATCGAAACGAAGAGTACAAAACTATTCGTCTTGTGGTTAGATAAGAGCACGCTAATTTATGCAAATGCGAAACCCCTTTTCTCTCAAAGTGAAGAAAGAACAACTTTTTAAGCCTCCCTCTAATCAGTGGAGTCTAAAAGTTCCGGAACCATAACTTCTCCTAGGCAAATGTGCCGTAGAAAAGTACTTCCGAATGTGTTATTCGTTTCCCCAAATGCCTTTATGATTTTCTTATGCTTCTACGGTAGGAAAAACTCGCAACAATCTATCTGTAGTTGAAGATGCAAAACAACGTATATTTCTACCGAAGAGCAGCGCCCTAATAGATGGATCGTGTTGCTGGATAGATGCAATTGCGAAATTAGACAATTTATGTTCCAGCACTTTTCGCTCCAATAAAGAAGCTCTCGACTAAGCCTGGAATCTACTGAAAGGTACGTTCAATGTACTTTTCCCGAAACTGTAAGAGCCATGATTTCTCCTTACACAAGTACAAGTAACTGCAGCCATAAAGCCTGAAAAGTAGATAGTAACTTAATGTCTGTTGTTTTCCTCTTCAGTGATTGTGATTGTTAAGGCTGCTGTTGCTGTTTCTGCTGCTTTTGTGGCTGAAAATAGTGGTAATGTACTGGTAAAATGCATTCTCTTGCAACAACACGCCACTGCATGGTGTTGATTCATAAATTATAGATCTTGTACGGTGATATGGTTTTTGCGTTCGAAAGACGAAGAGATTCCCTTCTACGGTTTGGGCAGGCCACTAAAATTAGCATCATGGTCAGATCTCTTGGCATCGGATCGGAATTAGTGAGGAAACGAAACGTTTCTCGATTTCTGGATTTCCTTTTTAGACAGACCGAAATGGAGATATTACTAGAGCTAAATGCATTTCAATGTACCAGTAAGCTTGAGATTGTACCCATCTTCAGAAGAGGTGAATGAAATTTTTACTTTACAACTTTGAAAGTTGAAAATTCAATTTTGCCATTTTTGACACTTTTGACATTTTAATCATTTTTGTATTTTTTGACATTTTTGATATTTTTGATAGTTTTGACATTTTTGAAATTTTTGACCTTTTCATAATTTTTGACAATTTTGGAAATTTAGACATTTTTGACATTTTTGAAATTTTTTTTACATTTTTGACATTTTTTTTTTGACATTTTTGACATTTTTGACATTTTTGACATTTTTGGATTATTTTTGGATCATTTTTGGATTATTTTTGGATTATTTTTGGATCATTTTTGGATTATTTTTTGGTCATTTTTGGATCATTTTGGGATCATTTTTGGATCATTTTGGAACATTTTGGATCATTTTTGGATCATTTTTGGATCATTTTTTAATAATTTTTGAATTATTTTTGGATCATTTTTGGATCATTTTTGGATCATTTTTGGATCATTTTTGGATCATGTTTGGATCATTGTTGGATCATTTTTGGATCATTTTTGGATCATTTTTGGAACTATTTGGATCATTTTTGGATCATATTTGGATCATTTTTGGATCATTTTTGGATCATTTTTAAATCATTTTTGAATTATTTTTGGATCATTTTTGGATCATTTTTGGATCATTTTTGGATCATTTTTTGATCATTTTTGGATTATTTTTTCATCATTTTTGGATCATTTTTAGAGCATTTTTGGATCATTTTTGAATTATTTTTGGATCATTTTTGGATTATTTTTGGATCATTTTTGGATCATTTTTGGATCATTTTTGGATCATTTTTGGATCATTTTTGATTTATTTTTGGATCATTTTTGGATCATTTTTGGATCTTTTTGGATCATTTTTGAATCATTTTTGGATCATTTTTGGATAATTTTTGGATCATTTTTTGATCAATTTTGGATTATTTTTGGATCATTTTTGAATCATTTTTGGATAATTTTTGTCATTTTTGTCATTTTTGTCATTTTTGTCATTTTTGTCATTTTTGTCATTTTTGTCATTTTTGTCATTTTTGTCATTTTTGTCATTTTTGTCATTTTTGTCATTTTTGTCATTTTTGTCATTTTTGTCATTTTTGTCATTTTTGTCATTTTTGTCATTTTTGTCATTTTTGTCATTTTTGTCATTTTTGTCATTTTTGTCATTTTTGTCATTTTTGTCATTTTTGTCATTTTTGTCATTTTTGTCATTTTTGTCATTTTTGTCATTTTTGTCATTTTTGTCATTTTTGTCATTTTTGTCATTTTTGTCATTTTTGTCATTTTTGTCATTTTTGTCATTTTTGTCATTTTTGTCATTTTTGTCATTTTTGTCATTTTTGTCATTTTTGTCATTTTTGTCATTTTTGTCATTTTTGTCATTTTTGTCATTTTTGTCATTTTTGTCGTTTTTGTCATTTTTATCATTTTTATCATTTTTGTCATTTTTGTCATTTTTGTCATTTTTGTCATTTTTGTCATTTTTGTCAATTTTGTCATTTTTGTCATTTTTGTCATTTTTGTCATTTTTGTCATTTTTGTCATTTTTGTCATTTTTGTCATTTTTGTCATTTTTGTCATTTTTGTCATTTTTGTCATTTTTGTCATTTTTGTCATTTTTGTCATTTTTGTCATTTTTGTCATTTTTGTCATTTTTGTCATTTTTGTCATTTTTGTCATTTTTGTCATTTTTGTCATTTTTGTCATTTTTGTCATTTTTGTCATTTTTGTCATTTTTGTCATTTTTGTCATTTTTGTCATTTTTGTCATTTTTGTCATTTTTGTCATTTTTGTCATTTTTGTCATTTTTGTCATTTTTGTCATTTTTGTCATTTTTGTCATTTTTGTCATTTTTGTCATTTTTGTCATTTTCGTCATTTTCGTCATTTTCGTCATTTTCGTCATTTTTGTCATTTTTGTCATTTTTGTCATTTGTGTAATTTTTGTCATTTTTGTCATTTTTTTCATTTTTGTCATTTTTGTCATTTTTGACATTTTTGACATTTTTGACATTTTTGACATTTGGATCATTTTTGGATTATTTTTGGATCATTTTTGGATCATTTTTGGATCATTTTTGGATCATTTTTGGATCATTTTTGGATCATTTTTGGATCATTTTTGGATCATTTTTGGATCATTTTTGGATCATTTTTGGATCATTTTTGGATCATTTTTGGATCATTTTAAATAAGATCATTTTTTGATTATTTTTGGATCATTTTTGAATCCTTTTTGGATCATTTTTGGATCATTTTTGGATCAATTTTGGATCATTTTTGGATCATTTTTGGATCATTTTTGGATCATTTTTAAATCATTTTTAAATTATTTTTGGATAATTTTTGGATCATTTTTGGATCATTTTTGGATCATTTTTGGATCATTTTTGGATCATTTTTGGATCATTTTTGGATCATTTTTGGATCATTTTTGGATCATTTTTGGATCATTTTTGGATCATTTTTGGATCATTTTTGGATAATTTTTGGATCATTTTTGGATCATTTTTGGATCATTTTTGTCATTTTTGTCATTTTTGTCATTTTTGTCATTTTTGTCATTTTTGTCATTTTTGTCATTTTTGTCATTTTGGTCATTTTGGTCATTTTTGTCATTTTGGTCATTTTGGTCATTTTTGTCATTTTTGTCATTTTTGTCATTTTTGTCATTTTTGTCATTTTTGTCATTTTTGTCATTTGTGTCATTTTTGTCATTTTTGTCATTTTTGTCATTTTTGTCATTTTTGTCATTTTTGTCATTTTTGTCATTTTTGTCATTTTTGTCATTTTTGTCATTTTTGTCATTTTTGTCATTTTTGTCATTTTTGTCATTTTTGTCATTTTTGTCATTTTTGTCATTTTTGTCATTTTTGTCATTTTTGTCATTTTTGTCATTTTTGTCATTTTTGTCATTTTTGTCATTTTTGTCATTTTTGTCATTTTTGTCATTTTTGTTATTTTTGTCATTTTTGTCATTTTTGTCATTTTTGTCATTTTTGTCATTTTTGTCATTTTTGTCATTTTTGTCATTTTTGTCATTTTTGTCATTTTTGGCATTTTTGTCGTTTTTGTCATTTTTATCATTTTTGTCATTTTTGTCATTTTTGTCATTTTTGTCATTTTTGTCATTTTTTGTCATTTTTGTCAATTTTGTCATTTTTGTCATTTTTGTCATTTTTGTCATTTTTGTCATTTTTGTCATTTTTGTCATTTTTGTCATTTTTGTCATTTTTGTCATTTTTGTCATTTTTGTCATTTTTGTCATTTTTGTCATTTTTGTCATTTTTGTCATTTTTGTCATTTTTGTCATTTTTGTCATTTTTGTCATTTTTGTCATTTTTGTCATTTTTGTCATTTTTGTCATTTTTGTCATTTTTGTCATTTTTGTCATTTTTGTCATTTTTGTCATTTTTGTCATTTTTGTCATTTTTGTCATTTTTGTCATTTTTGTCATTTTTGTCATTTTTGTCATTTTTGTCATTTTTGTCATTTTTGTCATTTTTGTCATTTTTGTCATTTTTGTCATTTTTGTCATTTTTGTCATTTTTGTCATTTTTGTCATTTTTGTCATTTTTGTCATTTTTGTCATTTTTGTCATTTTTGTCATTTTTGTCATTTTTGTCATTTTTGTCATTTTTGTCATTTTTGTCATTTTTGTCATTTTTGTCATTTTTGTCATTTTTGTCATTTTTGTCATTTTTGTCATTTTTGTCATTTTTGTCATTTTTGTCATTTTTGTCATTTTTGTCATTTTTGTCATTTTTGTCATTTTTGTCATTTTTGTCATTTTTGTCATTTTTGTCTTTTTTGTCATTTTTGTCATTTTTGTCATTTTTGTCATTTTTGTCATTTTTGTCATTTTTGTCATTTTTGTCATTTTTGTCATTTTTGTCATTTTTGTCATTTTTGTCATTTTTGTCATTTTTGTCATTTTTGTCATTTTTGTCATTTTTGTCATTTTTGTCATTTTTGTCATTTTTGTCATTTTTGTCATTTTTGTCATTTTTGTCATTTTTGTCATTTTTGTCATTTTTGTCATTTTTGTCATTTTTGTCATTTTTGTCATTTTTGTCATTTTTGTCATTTTTGTCATTTTTGTCATTTTTGTCATTTTTGTCATTTTTGTCATTTTTGTCATTTTTGTCATTTTTGTCATTTTTGTCATTTTTGTCATTTTTGTCATTTTTGTCATTTTTGTCATTTTTGTCATTTTTATCATTTTTATCATTTTTGTCATTTTTGTCATTTTTGTCATTTTTGTCATTTTTGTCATTTTTGTCATTTTTGTCATTTTTGTCATTGTTGTCATTTTTGTCATTTTTGTCATTTTTGTCATTTTTGTCATTTTTGTCATTTTTGTCATTTTTGTCATTTTTGTCATTTTTGTCATTTTTGTCATTTTTGTCATTTTTGTCATTTTTGTCATTTTTGTCATTTTTGTCATTTTTGTCATTTTTGTCATTTTTGTCATTTTTGTCATTTTTGTCATTTTTGTCATTTTTGTCATTTTTGTCATTTTTGTCATTTTTGTCATTTTTGTCATTTTTGTCATTTTTGTCATTTTTGTCATTTTTGTCATTTTTGTCATTTTTGTCATTTTCGTCATTTTTGTCATTTTTGTCATTTTTGTCATTTTTGTCATTTTGGTCGTTTTTGTCATTTTTGTCATTTTTGTCGTTTTTGTCATTTTTGTCATTTTTGTCATTTTTGTCATTTTTGTCATTTTTGTCATTTTTGTCATTTTTGTCATTTTTGTCATTTTTGTCATTTTTGTCATTTTTGTCATTTTTGTCATTTTTGTCATTTTTGTCATTTTTGTCATTTTTGTCATTTTTGTCATTTTTGTCATTTTTGTCATTTTTGTCATTTTTGTCATTTTTGTCATTTTTGTCATTTTTGTCATTTTTGTCATTTTTGTCATTTTTGTCATTTTTGTCATTTTTGTCATTTTTGTCATTTTTGTCTTTTTTGTCATTTTTGTCATTTTTGTGATTTTTTTCAATTTTGTCATTTTTGTCATTTTTGTCATTTTTGTCATTTTTGTCATTTTTGTCATTTTTGTCATTTTTGTCATTTTTGTCATTTTTGTAATTTTTGTCATTTTTGTCATTTTTGTCATTTTTGTCATTTTTGTCATTTTTGTCATTTTTGTCATTTTTGTCATTTTTGTCATTTTTGTCATTTTTGTCATTTTTGTCATTTTTGTCATTTTTGTCATTTTTGTCATTTTTGTCATTTTTGTCATTTTTGTCATTTTTGTCATTTTTGTCATTTTTGTCATTTTTGTCATTTTTGTCATTTTTGTCATTTTTGTCATTTTTGTCATTTTTGTCATTTTTGTCATTTTTGTCATTTTTGTCATTTTTGTCATTTTTGTCATTTTTGTCATTTTTGTCATTTTTGTCATTTTTGTCATTTTTGTCATTTTTGTCATTTTTGTCATTTTTGTCATTTTGGTCATTTTGGTCATTTTGGTTATTTTGGTCATTTTGGTCATTTTGGTCATTTTGGTCATTTTGTTCATTTTGGTCATTTTGGTCATTTTGGTCATTTTGGTCGTTTTTGTCATTTTTGTCATTTTTGTCATTTTTGTCATTTTTGTCATTTTTGTCATTTTTGTCATTTTGTCATTTTTGTCATTTTTGTCATTTTTGTCATTTTTGTCATTTTTGTCATTTTTGTCATTTTTGTCATTTTTGTCATTTTTGTCATTTTTGTCATTTTTGTCATTTTTGTCATTTTTGTCATTTTTGTCATTTTTGTCATTTTTGTCATTTTCGTCATTTTTGTCATTTTTGTCATTTTTGTCATTTTGGTCGTTTTTGTCATTTTTGTCATTTTTGTCGTTTTTGTCATTTTTGTCATTTTTGTCATTTTTGTCATTTTTGTCATTTTTGTCATTTTTGTCATTTTTGTCATTTTTGTCATTTTTGTCATTTTTGTCATTTTTGTCATTTTTGTCATTTTTGTCATTTTTGTCATTTTTGTCATTTTTGTCATTTTTGTCATTTTTGTCATTTTTGTCATTTTTGTCATTTTTGTCATTTTTGTCATTTTTGTCATTTTTGTCATTTTTGTCATTTTTGTCATTTTTGTCATTTTTGTCTTTTTTGTCATTTTTGTCATTTTTGTCATTTTTGTCATTTTTGTCATTTTTGTCATTTTTGTCATTTTTGTCATTTTTGTCATTTTTGTCATTTTTGTCATTTTTGTCATTTTTGTCATTTTTGTCATTTTTGTCATTTTTGTCATTTTTGTCATTTTTGTCATTTTTGTCATTTTTGTCATTTTGTTCATTTTGGTCGTTTTGGTCATTTTGGTCGTTTTTGTCATTTTTGTCATTTTTGTCATTTTTGTCATTTTTGTCATTTTTGTCATTTTTGTCATTTTTGTCATTTTTGTCATTTTTGTCGTTTTTGTCATTTTTGTCATTTTTGTCATTTTTGTCATTTTTGTCATTTTTGTCATTTTTGTCATTTTTGTCATTTTTGTCATTTTTGTCATTTTTGTCATTTTTGTCATTTTTGTCATTTTTGTCATTTTTGTCATTTTTGTCTTTTTTGTCATTTTTGTGAATTTTTTCAATTTTGTCATTTTAGCCATTTTTTTTCTTTTTTTCTGGCCAGTGACAACTTGAAGTTGAAGTTGAAAAATTTTGTCAATCTTATCATTTTGGTTATTTTGGTCGTATTTTTTTTTCATTTTCGTCCTATTTTCTTTTGTTTTTTTTTTTGTGTCATTTTGGTCTCATGTCTGTTTCTTTCTCTGCTTCAATTTTGTATAATTTTTTCTTTTTTGTCTCATTTAAGGCTTTGTAGAGTTTTAATGTCTCATTTTAAACTCGATTTATTTATGTGTTTTGTCTCAATTTTCTCTTAATTTTGTCTTATTTTGATATTATATTTTTTTCATATTGATCTTATTTCCTCAATATTGGCTCAATGTTGTTTCATTATTCTCTCATTTTTTTATCCTTCTTGCTCCAAATTTGTCTTATGTTTGTCTCATTTCTATCTTGATTTTGCCTAAACTTGACCTATTTTGTCTCAATTTTGTATCATTCTTGTCCTTATCTTGTCTAATGATTGTCTTATTTTTTCATTTCGATTTCAATTCTGTTTCAATTCTTTTTTAGTTTTGTATTATTTTTTCAATTTCTCATTTTGGTTTAAATTTGATTCACTTTTATCTTTTTTCTGTCTAGAATTGGAATCAACTTGACTCATTTTCGTTTTCTTTTTACTTTGTTTTGTTCTAGTTTTGTCTGATTTTTGTCAATTTTTTTTTCTTATTTTTATTCCATTCTCTCATTTTGGTCTAATTTTTTTTTGTTACAATTTGTGTCATTTTTGTATCATTTGTTTATATTTTGTCATTCATTTCTGTCTCATTTTTGTCTCATTGTTGTCTGAATTTTGTTTCAGTTTTGTCTTATTTCCTCATTATGTCCTTATTTTGTCTTATGTTAATTTTTGTTTTTCCTCAATGTTGTCTAGTTTCGTTTTACTTTTGTCATATTGTCATTCTAATTTTCTCATTTTTTCTTTGAATTCTCTGTTTGGATTCAATCTTGTATCAATTATTTTACAATTTGTCTCCTTTTTTTTACTTATTTCTGCTTCTTACTTGTTTACGACTTGATAATTATTTTTTTTCATCATTTTGTTTTATTTCCATACATTTATTTTGATTTTTTGTAGATAAATAGATTTTTTTTGTGCCAATGGCAGTTATTTATCTTCGTGTTTGTCCATTTTTATCAAATTTAAAACATTAAAATTATGACTCTGATTCTCATTCCCGTTTCTCAACTTTTTTCTTCAGCTACCTGAAACAGATTCTCCATCCCATTCTGTTTTCGAAAATGGTAACGTCGTCCGTTCGTCTCCGGTCATAAAAAGATGAGAACTGCACTGATTACCCCGATTATTACCTCATCGAAAGCAACCGAGCAGCAATGACCACACAATCCAAAAATCTTACGGTCTGGGAAGGTAATAAAATTTTCAATTCAAACCTGCCCAATCCAAACCCGAATGGGAAAAAAGCAAAATAGAAGAATCCGTATTGCAGTTGTTATTTTATTCCATTTTCATTGACTACCAACCAAAACTTTCCAACTTATTATTGCTGCACTCCAGTCGCACAAAGCCGAGTTGAAAACAATACTGCCCACTTTTGAAACAAATTTAGCTGCTGGCCTTCGTAGCAAAACTCAGGGCGTTGTAACATGAACTTGGTTTGTGCTTGAGCAAGGAAAAAATCTTTCAGGTTAGGACCTTTCCGCTTTTTTTGTTTTGTTTTGGTAGTTCTGCGTTTGTTGGAAAACTCCCACAATAATAAACTTCTACTGATTCAACTTCGTGGGCTGACTGTCTGTAAGTCGCTTACAATGAGTCTTGCTTGAGTCATCTCGGTATTCAAATGTGGAACAACTTTATTTTTATGGTGTGGAAAAAGTGCTCTGAAACGATTTTTTTGGTTAACTATCATAAGAGACAATTTAATTTTGAGTAGGAAGAAATACACTTTGTGCTTCATAGATGAGATGTTATAGCTAAGGCAGGCTGTTACAAAATCTGAATCAAGCTCAATTTATTGCTTTGGCTCAGATTGCCTACCCGAATGTTGGCCTACGAAGCAGGCTTAATGACCAAAGATAGGACCAACTTTTCGATAAACGAAATACAAAGACGAAATAGTGCGGTTTCGTCCCTCTCGAGACCCAGCCTATGTTTCCGTTCCATGAATGGGAGCCAGGCCGCTTTTTCTGCCTGTCTGCTAGCCAAGAATGACCGGTCTTCGGATAGATGTGGCGGAACTAGTGCCATTTATCAGCCTCTAGTAGCCACAATATCATCAATAACAAGCTGGCTGGCTGGCACAGAGACAAGCCGTGGTAAAGAAACTTCAACAACTCTGCTAAAATGCCTCCATAATAAGATCTTAATTATAGATAATTGTCCTAGGCTGAAGTCAACTGGATTGGGTTGGACTCTGAGGCTAGGAGAGTCAAGATGTTTCAATGTAGGTCAAAAGGTTAGGAAAAACAAAATTTTGTGATAGAACAAAAAAGTTTCTTAAAATTTAATAAACTTTCAAGTCCCTAGAAAGAGAGAAATGTTAATCTTTTTTTTTTTCGAAAATAATTAAAAAATCCACTTTCCTCATTTGATCCATCCTAACAAGAATTAATAATCTAAGCCGGCAAAACAAACAGTGGAGTTCTTGCAAAACCATCAACTTACCTATCATAGTGCAGGCTGGGCCAGTGATCGAATTTCCCGACAGTTGAACGATGGCCAGGAAGAGATCCCCGATTAGGAGGCAGGCGACGTAGTGCGTTTGGCAGCGCCAGTGTAGCACGTGATGCTGCGAGGTCACCAAGTATCCGGTGGCCAGAGTCGCCGCCAGGAAAATGACCGAAATCAGCAACCCGGCCGAGTAAAGGGCGAACCGGACATCCTGAAAACGAAAGAGAAGTGGAGGTTAAATTAAATTTGTGTAAGGTGGTTTCCATTAATTTGTAGTCTTCAGAGAATAGCTTCTCCACCATAACACACACGAAGAACAGAAATATTTAAATTAAAAAAAAAAACAACGGAACATTTCCTCGCATACTTGAACATTTGTTAACACCATGTCAGAAAAAAGCATAAATCATGAAGAAAACAATAAGACAAAACTTTGAACAAAAACGGAAAAATTCCATCCAAAAAATATACAAATGTAAAAAAATGTAAAATAAAAACAAAAATAAAAACAATGAGGAAAATATTTGGATTTTCGAAAAAGTAAAAAATGTAGAAATGTCAAAAATGTAAAAAATGACAAGAATGCAAAATATTGCAAAAAAATTTAGAAATGTCTAAAATGAAAAAGTGCCCAAATTTCAAAAATGACAAAAATGTCAAAAATGTCAAAAATGACAAAAATGTCAAAAATGTCAAAAATGTCAAAAATGTCAAAAATGTCAAAAATGTCAAAAATGTCAAAAATGTCAAAAATGTCAAAAATGTCAAAAATGTCAAAAATGTCAAAAATGTCAAAAATGTCAAAAATGTCAAAAATGTCAAAAATGTCAAAAATGTCAAAAATGTCAAAAATGTCAAAAAGTCAAAAATGTCAAAAATGTCAAAAATGTCAAAAATGTCAAAAATGTCAAAAATGTCAAAAATGTCAAAAATGTCAAAAATGTCAAAAATGTCAAAAATGTCAAAAATGTCAAAAATGTCAAAAATGTCAAAAATGTCAAAAATGTCAAAAATGTCAAAAATGTCAAAAATGTCAAAAATGTCAAAAATGTCAAAAATGTCAAAAATGTCAAAAATGTCAAAAATGTCAAAAATGTCAAAAATGTCAAAAATGTCAAAAATGTCAAAAATGTCAAAAATGTCAAAAATGTCAAAAATGTCAAAAATGTCAAAAATGTCAAAAATGTCAAAAATGTCAAAAATGTCAAAAATGTCAAAAATGTCAAAAATGTCAGAAATGTCAAAAATTTAAAAAATGTCAAAAATGTTTAAAATGTCAAAAATGTCAAAAATCTCAAAAATAACAAAAATATCAAAAATGTCAAAAATGTCAAAAATCTCAAAAATGTCAAAAATGTCAAAAATGTCAAAAATGTCAAAAATGTCAAAAATGTCAAAAATGTCAAAAATGTCAAAAATGTCAAAAATGTCAAAAATGTCAAAAATGTCAAAAATGTCAAAAATGTCAAAAATGTCAAAAATGTCAAAAATGTCAAAAATGTCAAAAATGTCAAAAATGTCAAAAATGTCAAAAATGTCAAAAATGTCAAAAATGTCAAAAATGTCAAAAATGTCAAAAATGTCAAAAATGTCAAAAATGTCAAAAATGTCAAAAATGTCAAAAATGTCAAATATGTCAAAAATATCGAAAATGTCAAAAATGTGAGCAATGACAAAAATGACAAAAATGTAAACAATGTTAAAAATTTCAAAAATGTAAAAAGTTTCAAAAATGACAGAAATGTCAAAAATGCCAAAAATGTCTTAAATCACAAAAATGTCAAAATTGTTAAAAAGAAAAGTTAAAAACAGACAAAAATGACAAAAATGACAAAAATGACAAAAATGACAAAAATGACAAAAATGACAAAAATGACATAAATGACACAAAAGACAAAAAAGACGAAAATGACAAAAATGAATAAAATAAAAACACGACAAAAATGTCAAAAACAACATTAAGACAAAAATGAAAAATATGACAAAAATGACAAAAAAATCAAAAACGTTAAAAATGTCAGATATGTCAGATTATTCAAAAATGTCAAAAATGTAAAAAATAACGAAAATTTTAAAAACGTAAAAAATGAACTTACAAAATGTAAAGATGACAAAAATGACAAAATAAAAAAATTACAATCATGACAAAATAAGCAAAAATGACAAAAATGTAAAAAATTAATGACAAAAATGACAAAAATGACCAGAATGACAAAAATGACAAAAATGACAAATATGACAAAAAAGAAAAAAATGTATAAAAAGGTCAAAAATGTCAAAATGGTCAAAAATTTAAAAAATGTCAAAGACGTCGAAAATGCCAAAAAGGTCAAAAATCAAAAAACTGACAAAATTGGAAAAAAGACAAAAATGACAAATAAAAAGACAAAAATGACAAAAATGAAAAAATTGACGGAAAATGTCAAAAAATGTCAAAAATGTCAAAAATGTCAAAAATGTCAAAAATGTCAAAAATGTCAAAAATGTCAAAAATGTCAAAAATGTCAAAAATGTCAAAAATGTCAAAAATGTCAAAAAGTCAAAAATGTCAAAAATGTCAAAAATGTCAAAAATGTCAAAAATGTCAAAAATGTCAAAAATGTCAAAAATGTCAAAAATGTCAAAAATGTCAAAAATGTCAAAAATGTCAAAAATGTCAAAATGTCAAAAATGTCAAAAATGTCAAAAATGTCAAAAATGTCAAAAATGTCAAAAATGTCAGAAATGTCAAAACTGACAAAAATGTCAAAAATGTCAAAATGTCAAAGAATGTCAAGAATGAAGTAATTGCCAAAAATGTCAAAAATGTCAAAGATGTCAAAAAGGTCAAAAATATCAAAACTGTAAAAAATGTCAAAAATTTCAAAAATGTCTAAAATGCCAAAAATGTCAAAAATGTCAAAAATGTCACAAATGTCAAAAATGTCAAAAATGTCAAAAATGTCAAAAATGACAAAAATGTCAAAAATGTCAAAAATGTCAAAAATGTCAAAGATGTCAAAAAGGTCAAAAACTGTAAAAAAATGTCAAAAATTTCAAAAATGTCTAAAATGCCAAAAATGTCAAAAATGTCACAAATGTCAAAAATGTTAAAAATGTTAAAAATGTCAAAAATGTCAAAAATGTCAAAAATGTCAAAATGTCAAAAATGACAAAAAATGTCAAAAATGTCAAAAATGTCAAAAATGTCAAAAATGTCAAAAATGTCAAAAATGTCAAAAATGTCAAAAAAGTCAAAATTGTCAAAAATGTCAAAAATGTCAAAAATGTCACAAATGTCAAAAATGTCAAAAAAGTAAAAAATTTCAAAAATGTCAAAAATGTCAAAAATGTCAAAAATGTCAAAAATGTCAAAAAATGTCAAAAAATGTCAAAAATGTCAAAAATGTCAAAAATGTCAAAAATGTCAAAAATGTCAAAAATGTCAAAAATGTCAAAAATGTCAAAAATGTCAAAAATGTCAAAAAATGTCAAAAATGTCAAAAATGTCAAAAATGTCAAAAATGTCAAAAATGTCAAAAATGTCAAAAAATGTCAAAAATGTCAAAAATGTCAAAAATGTCAAAAATGTCAAAAATGTCAAAAATGTCAAAAATGTCAAAAATGTCAAAAATGTCAAAAATGTCAAAAATGTCAAAAATGTCAAAAATGTCAAAAATGTCAAAAATGTCAAAAATGTCAAAAATGTCAAAAATGTCAAAAATTTCAATTATGTCAAAAATGACAAAACTGTCAAAACTGTCAAAAATGTCAAAAATGTCAAAAATGTCAAAAATGTCAAAAATGTCAAAAATGTCAAAAATGTCAAAAATGTCAAAAATGTCAAAAATGTCAAAAATGTCAAAAATGTCAAAATGTCAAAAATGTCAAAAATGTCAAAAATGTCAAAAATGTCAAAAATGTCAAATGTCAAAATGTCAAAAATTTCAAAAATGTCAAAAATGTCAAAAGTGTTGAAAGTGTCAAAAATGTCAAAAATGACAAAAATGTCAAACAAGACAAAAATGACAAAAATGATAAAAATGATAAAAATGTCTAAAATGTCAGAAACGACAGAAATGACAAAAATGTCAAAAATGTTTAAAATGTCAAAAATGTCAAAAATCTCAAAAATGACAAAAATATCAAAAATGTCAAAAATGTCAAAAATCTCAAAAATGTCAAAAATGTCAAAAATGTCAAAAATGTCAAAAATGTCAAAAATGTCAAAAATGTCAAAAATGTCAAAAATGTCAAAAATGACAAAAATGTCAAAAATGTCAAAAATGTCAAAAATGTCAAAAATGTCAAAAATGTCAAAAATGTCAAAAATGTCAAAAATGTCAAAAATGTCAAAAATGTCAAAAATGTCAAAAATGTCAAAAAATGTCAAAAATGTCAAAAATGTCAAAAATGTCAAAAATGTCAAAAATGTCAAAAATGTCAAAAATGTCAAAAATGTCAAAAATGTCAAAAATGTCAAAAATGTCAAAAATGTCAAAAATGTCAAAAATATCGAAAATGTCAAAAAATGTGAGCAATGACAAAAATGACAAAAATGTATACAATGTTAAAAATTTCAAAAATGTAAAAAGTTTCAAAAATGACAGAAATGTCAAAAATGCCAAAAATGTCTTAAATCACAAAAATGTCAAAATTGTTAAAAAGAAAAGTTAAAAACAGACAAAAATGACAAAAATGACAAAAATGACAAAAATGACAAAAATGACAAAAATGACAAAAATGACATAAATGACACAAAAGACAAAAAAGACGAAAATGACAAAAATGAATAAAATAAAAACACGACAAAAATGTCAAAAACAACATAAAGACAAAAATGAAAAATATGACAAAAATGACAAACAAATCAAAAACGTTAAAAATGTCAGATATGTCAGAATATTCAAAAAAGTCAAAAATGTAAAAAATAACGAAAATTTTAAAAACGTAAAAAATGAACTTACAAAATGTAAAGATGACAAAAATGACAAAATAAAAAAATTACAATCATGACAAAATAAGCAAAATGACAAAAATGTAAAAGATTATTGACAAAAATGACAAAAATGACCAGAATGACAAAAATGACAAAAATGACAAAAATGACAAAAATGACAAAAATGACAAATATGACAAAAAAGAAAAAAATGTATAAAAAGGTCAAAAATGTCAAAATGGTCAAAAATTTAAAAAATGTCAAAGACGTCGAAAATGCCAAAAAGGTCAAAAATCAAAAAACTGACAAAATTGGAAAAAAGACAAAAATGACAAAAATGAAAAAATTGACGAAAATGAAAAAAAATGTTTAAAAAATGACAAAAATTAAAAAAGTGACAAAAATGAAAAACATGATAAAATGTCAAAAATAACAAAAATTGACAAAAATGACAAAAATGTCAAAAATTACAAAAATGTCAAAAATGTCAAAAATGTCAAAAATGTCAAAAATGTCAAAAATGTCAAAAATGTCAAAAATGTCAAAAATGTCAAAAAACTTCAAAAAATGTCAAAAATGTCAAAAAATGTCAAAAATGTCAAAAATGTCAAAAATGTCAAAAATGTCAAAAATGTCAAAAATGTCAAAAATGTCAAAAATGTCAAAAATGTCAAAAATGTCAAAAATGTCAAAAATGTCAAAAATGTCAAAAATGTCAAAAATGTCAAAAATGTCAAAAATGTCAAAAATGTCAAAAATGTCAAATATGTCAAATATGTCAAAAATGTCAAAAATGTCAAAAATGTCAAAAATGTCAAAAATGTCAAAAATGTCAAAAATGTCAAAAATGTCAAAAGGTCAAAAATGTCAAAAATGACAAAAATGACAAAAAATAACAAAAATCACAAAAATCACAAAAATGACAAAATTGAAAAAAAATGACAAATATTCGCACATGTAAAAAATTATAAAAATGACCGAAATGGCAAGAATGACAAAAATGACAAAAATGACAAAAAATGTCAAAAATGACAAAAATGACCAAAAATGACAAAAATGAAAAAAATGACAAAAATGACAAAAATGACAAAAATGACAAAAATGACAAAATGACAAAAATGACAAAAATGACAAAAATGACAAAAATGACAAAAATGACAAAAATGACAAAAATGACAAAAATGACAAAAATGACAAAAATGACAAAAATGACAAAAAATGACAAAAATGACAAAAATGACAAAAATGACAAAAATGACAAAAATGACAAAAATGACAAAAATGACAAAAATGACAAAAATGACAAAAATGACAAAAATGACAAAAATGACAAAAATGACAAAAATGACAAAAATGACAAAAATGACAAAAATGACAAAAATGACAAAAATGACAAAAATGACAAAAATGACAAAAATGACAAAAATGACAAAAATGACAAAATGACAAAAATGACAAAAATGACAAAAATGACAAAAATGACAAAATGACAAAAATGACAAAAATGACAAAAATGACAAAAATGACAAAAATGACAAAAATGACAAAAATGACAAAAATGACAAAAATGACAAAAATGACAAAAATGACAAAAATGACAAAAATGACAAAAATGACAAAAATGACAAAAATGACAAAAATGACAAAAATGACAAAAATGACAAAAATGACAAAATGACAAAAATGACAAAAATGACAAAAATGACAAAAATGACAAAAATGACAAAAATGACAAAAATGACAAAAATGACAAAAATGACAAAAATGACAAAAATGACAAAAATGACAAAAATGACAAAAATGACAAAAATGACAAAATGACAAAAATGACAAAAATGACAAAAATGACAAAAATGACAAAAATGACAAAAATGACAAAAATGACAAAATGACAAAAATGACAAAAATGACAAAAATGACAAAAATGACAAAAAATGACAAAAATGACAAAAATGACAAAAATGACAAAAATGACAAAATGACAAAAATGACAAAAATGACAAAAATGACAAAAATGACAAAAATGACAAAAATGACAAAAATGACAAAAATGACAAAAATGACAAAAATGACAAAAATGACAAAAATGACAAAAAATGACAAAAAGACAAAAATGACAAAAATGACAAAAATGACAAAAATGACAAAAATGACAAAAATGACAAAAATGACAAAAATGACAAAAATGACAAAAATGACAAAAATGACAAAAATGACAAAAATGACAAAAATGACAAAAATGACAAAAAATGACAAAAATGACAAAAATGACAAAAATGACAAAAATGACAAAAATGACAAAAATGACAAAAATGTCAAAAATGTCAAAAATGTCAAAAATGACAAAAATTTCAAAAATGTCCAAATGTCTAAATGTTAAAAATGTCAAAAATGTCAAAATAGTCTAAAATGTCAAAAATGTCAAAAATGTCAAAAATGTCAATAATTTTAAAAATGTCAAAAATGGCTAAAATGTGAGGTCAACTTTAATCTGCCAATCTGCTGGAATATAAAATTTTTTATTGCAAAACTGTACATTTTTCTCAAATTAAATACGCTTTTAACCCTGAGGTTAGAGGGTGCTAATTTGCATCGATCCGCTAAAAACATTAGCCAAAAACAAATCCGACAGAATTTTGTTGTACTGCGAGACTAATGCCCACTCGAGATAAACTCCCACACACGCAGATAGTTCATTACACCCAATTGGAATGTTGGGATTTGCAATCGCATTAATTTAATTCTTCAGACTCGAGCCGACCGAAAAATTTCCTACTACCAGCCTCTACTCTCAAGTGGATTATTAATGCAAACTGGATCAAATTACCAGAGATTTCATGCTCTCTTTCGTTTATCTCCCCTCTTCGTTTTTCCGAAACGTTTCCAATATCCATAGATAGGTACCTTGAACCTTACCCTTCCTGAAATTGGATTCATCTCGCGCGAAACAAATCTGGCGCCGATGCCAAAATACGGAGTGAGAGGTTCCGAAAACAGTAAAAACAGCAGCAGCAGAAAGATCAAAATAGAGACGGCCCGAAAAAACTGAAACGTAACTCAACACTTCCACACCGTAGCGTGGATGTTCGAGAGTTTCCGCTAAATTGAACCTTTTAAATATTTTACAGAAATCAATTTCAATTATGGCACCCCTCCGTCATTCAGCAACTCATCAGAAGCCGGTAGAGCCGCAGCATCCAATAGGACAGACGGTTTTTAAGAGGCGCTTTCTGCTCTCCTCTTCTGGTGTTTTAGGCGTTGATCTACGAGGTCGAATGAGTTGTTTGACCGAAAGGTGTTGGAGCAGCAAGTTGTGAGTCTCATATGCTGGAAGCTACCAGTTTGGTGATTCATAATGCATTTTTCGTTATTTTTTGTATTTTGACACGAGTCAGACTCGTGTAAATTTGGCTTGTGTTGTTTTTGTCAACACGAGCCACACTGTTGGGAACTCTTGGATTAAAATCAGTTTTGTGTTTTAAGAAAACCATTCTTTACCACGAGTCAGAATCGTGAGAGTTTGGGGTGAACTACAAATTTAAAACCACGAGTCAACCTTGTAAATTTGTTTTTTCTTATATCACAAATTAAGCCTAGCAAGATTTTCTATATTTTCATTTGAAAACAATTCGTTACCACGAGTCAGACTCGTTGTTCTTTTTACTGCAAGTTTTGAACCACGAGTCAGGCTCGTACTTAGATTTTAAATCATAAAGCGAATTCTTTGTCGAGAGTCAGTTTCGTAGATTTCCAGTGATGATAGAATTTCTATAGCACGAGTCAGACTCGTGGTAATTTCGTTTAAACAACAAACACGAGCCAACCTTGTAAATTTGTTTTTTTTTTTCTGATATCAGAAATTCAGTCTAGTAAGATTTTAGAAATTTTTGTTTAAGAACAATTCGTTACCACGAGTCAGATTCGTTGTTTTTTGTACAGCATGATTTGAACCAAGAGCCAGACTCGTACTTAGGTTTTGAATCATATAACAAATTCCTTGCCTTGAGTCAGTTTCGTAGATTTTCATTACTGATACAATTTCTATACAACGAGTCAGACTCGTGGTTTAAGTTTGAAGAGATAATTGTTTTCCATACCCAGGATGGTCTCATTTGAGTGATTGAGGTTCTGAGTTCTCAAACGAAAATAAAATTCGACCAATCTGTTTTCGTGCCTATTATCTACCCCTTTTCGATGTTGATCAGCTAATTTCATATTTTGACGCTGTTGGAGCCTGTTTTTCCACCAATTTTCTGCCAAATGAGAAAAAAAACAACTAAACTGAAACTTCCGCTCTCCACACATGATGGTTATTAATAATTTTTTTCGGCACTGACCAAATCTGTGCAATTATAAATTCGTTTCAATTAAACCTTCATAAAATTTATGAAAACATACTTTCATCGATTTCTTATTCATTAAGAATGGTGCTATTGACCTGCGAGATGCTTTCAATTATTTTTCCCCGCCAAACTTTCGTTGATGCACCACTAGCTAGAGCCACTTGCTCTGAGGGTGTTCGCTAAAGTGGTTTTGTGTTGGCATATATGAAAGTCAACACCTCAACGCGAACATGATGTTATCTCGTTTGATCCGAACGGGTGTTGTTGTTGAATGGATTCGGTGGAAGTGATGGATAGATGAATGGAACGGTATGGAATTGAGTTTTGTTTTCCAGCATCCGATGTTGTTCGCATAACATCGAGGAAAGCCCTCTAGAGAATCCACTCACTCGGTGAAGGTTGGTGGTGAGAGTTTTCCCCCTTTTTCTGGTTCCGGATCTGCCTCCGGTTGGAAGCATTCGGTTGTTGGCAGAGAGGGGAATCAAAAGTTTGGTGACGATGGCACGCATTCATCATCACTTCATCAACTTTTCGACGAGCTATCCAAACATATAAATAGGGCGACTCAGCACGGACGATTTTAGCACATTTTTCGCAGTCAATCGACGGGTGAGCTGGAATTGAATTTATGTTTGGTTTTTCCCATTTCGCAAAGAGGGGTTTTGACCTGATTTTGGAATGACGTTTTTTTTTCCTGGACTGAGGGAAATGGCACACATGTTTTCCGGTTGTAAGTACGTGTATGTTTACTCTAATCTGGGGTAAAAGACAACAATGGAATGGGAAAAAAAATTAAGGACAAGTGTAAAATATTAAGAAAAATTTTAAGCCAGCGAACAGCATGATTCTGCAAGGATTTGTTTGTAACTAGTGATTTGGAGGAATCGACGCAAATTAGTGCCCACTAAGTAAGGGTCGATAAAAACGCAACTCGGATCTGAACTTTGATAATCGGATTGGCCAAGCTAACAATTTTTGCGAGCCAATCAAAGGTGGTTATGATTGAATTGGCCGAACCGACGACCTCACGAGAGCATGTTAAAATTGAGCTGCAATCGGCACACCAGTGTTAATTTTCCAAATGCCAAATTAATTTCCCAGCAAATCATTAGTTTCAAATTGATGGTTTAGTTGGATGTGTAATCTGGCTTTATGATTGATCAGCATTGTTGTGAGAACGATTAGACTGAACGCAAATCAAGCTTCAATTTTGTAAATGTTAGGCTTCCATTCTTAAAATTTAAATCTATTTACATATTTTGACATTATGTATGCAACAAAAGAGAATGTTGATTTAACCCTCATTCGTCCCTGGAAATTTTACCCTTTACTGTCTATGTTGTCCCATGAGTGTAATTTTTACACTCCTGACTACAACCAATATATCTCTCTTGTTTCCCAACCAATTTTTTAAAAATTCATAGTATTCGGAAACCTTAATACAACTCAAATATGTTTTTTAGACATTATTCACCCACAACACTTCAGTTTCCCGCTATTCAAAGTGCAAGAAAAAAAATCCGAAAAATTTGCTTTTTTTTTAAACATTTTTATTAAAACTAAGGAAGTACCAGTTCACACTGCAAATACGTTTAAAAGATTAAAAATAACCAATTTCCTAATTCTTTTAAAACTTGCTCCTTATTCTTCCATCTCCATTCTATAATCTCTTTCCTCAACTCAAACATGCTACTGTTAGGGTATCTTCTGATTATAAAACTAATTGTACGAATAACCAACCATACGCCTGTTTTCAAGGATTTATCGTTACTATTTAACCTCACACTTAACAAATCTTCAGGTTTATCAATGGTCAACTTTAAATTTGTTCTTAGAACATTTTCTAGCCAATTCCATAATTCTTTCGAAGTGGTGCATTTTTTTATTCTGTGTTCGTTGCTGTCTTCCTGTGAGCATTCTGAGCAATTGCTATCTTGTAGGTTCCCGATGTTGTAAGCTCTTAATTTTCCTTTATTTGGAATAAGATCGTTGAAGAGCATAAACATACTCGATCGATCGGTGCTGGATATCAATTTGGAGTTGGAATTTATCCATATTTCTTTCCATTTCATATCCGGGAAACGATCCATGGGCGAAGGTTTTATCGATTTTCCATTGATGAAGTTCCAGTAAATTTTGTTCGATGTATCAAGCTGAGAAATTTCCTTGATTCCCCTTGCCTCCACAATCCATTCCCTAGTATTTCGACAAAATCTATTAATTTGTGGGTGTTCAAGTAAATAAGCTTCATCATCATTTCTAATCAGATTATTGATAAACAGTGCTTTCGATTTGGCTTCTGGATCAATTAAACTCAAACCACCTTCCTCGCACGGTAAGTAAAGCTGATCACGGTTTGTTTTGAACATCATTCCACGCCAAAGGTATTTTCCTATCATTGTCTTCATTTCCGCTAGATGTCGATTACTAGGGGGAATAATTTGCGCTAAATACCAAACTTTGGAAAGAACAAAAGAATTTAAGAACCATACACATTCTAAAAGATTCATTCTTCTACTTCCATGTAGATACAGGCGATGCACACAGGAGTATTTTAACCCAAATCCTGGCCAAAACCTCGAAATTAAAATTTAAAAAAATATATATTTTTTTAGGTTTTTTGGTTTTTAGATAGTTGTTGCATATTAGTATTGTCGATTTTAAACCATCAGTATAGTGAGTTCGTAATGGCATAACTCGTAATATTGATGTACCAAAATTATAAATTTTGTTTTCCAAAATTTGGCATAATCACGTACAATCACAGGCTGCGTAACACGCACAATAATGAGACTATGAACAAAATTTCTTCTACAAATCTTTAGTTTTAACATAACCAATGAATTGTGGCTGAAATTGCGATTATTTCTTGATAAACACCTGTAGTAGAGAAGCTAAACAAAGTAGTGCAATATTTTTGAAAAAACTTGTATTAGTATTTCACAAATTAGTGTTTTAGTATATCTTCCGGGCTCCGCCGGGAAAAATTTCACGTATCACACGAATGCTTCTAACTTCCTTAGACATGTCCAAAAGAAAAATCGTGCGCATACTTGCGAACTCGATCTATTTTCAATTTTGAAATTTAAAAATTTAAGCGTATTTTGTCTCTAATTTTGTTTTAGATAGCGAGCATGTCGTGCATTTACTTTGTGTTATACAAACGTTTTTTATTGGATTTGATTTGTTTGTTTCAAATATTATATTTTTCATCGTTTCTGATAGTTGATCGGCTGGTTTGCTTCGAATTTGCTTAAAAACAAACTTTTTTTAAGGGTGCAGCGAATGACCCGAAAAGACCAAAATTATTAAATTTGAAATTTTGGTTAAAAATGAGTTGTGTATACTTGAAAACAACGAAAAAAAGATGTTTAATCATTTTAAAGAGAAAAACGGGTTTTGGCCAACTTTTTCCATGGAGTACTCCTATGTGCGATGTGACATATTCCTTATCAAGCGATTTATGGGTGATTCGCATTCCAAGGATAGTTATCTGATTTGACTCCTGAATCTGATGTGGACCTCCAACACAATGATTAAATCTCATGAAACTAGACTTAAGAGTATTGATTTCAATGTTTGCATACGCGGTGAAAGAGTTAATGATTTGAAATATCAAATCAAATTCTTCGGTGCTTCTTACAAAAACGTTGAGATCATCAGCGTAAGCGATTATTTTCAAGTTACGACCGTAAGTCGTAATCCCTTGAATGCTGTCGTAGATTTTACGAATCAATGGCTCAATGTAAATTGCGAACAGCAACATGCTCAAAGGGCATCCCTGTCTCACTGACGACTTGATTTGAATTTCTTCCGTAAGATGACCGTTGAATATAATCCTAGATGTTGCTTTGTTGTACAATTTTTCCAAACATTTTATTAATTGTCCGGGAAAGCGTATTTTTTAAGAACTGCCCATAAGTAGCTGTGGTTAACGTTGTCAAAGGCTTTTTTATAATCAAGGCTCATCAAAAAACCCTTGAAACGCCTCGAATCATTAGCGCTGACAAGCAATTTTCTCACCTCCTTTAGATTACCAATACACGACCGGTCTGGCATGCAGGCTGCTTGTCCTGGACCAATAATATCAGGCAAAACCAGGTTCATTCTGTTATACAATATTTTAGTAAATATTTTATAGTCTGTATTTAGTTGACTAATAGGTCTATAATTATCTAAACTTTCAGGATCTCCTGTTTTTGGAATCAATGAAACAATCCCCGCGGTGAATTCCTTAGGAGGAATTATTGTTCCTTGCAGATATCCGTTGAAAATAGTGCACATTTCAAGTTTAATAGAATCAAAGTTTTTCAAGTAAAATTCATAGCTCAGCCCATCCGGACCGGGTGATTTTTTCTTTGAAGCATTTTTTAGCACAGCCAACATTTCGTCCTCAGATATTGGTATCAATAGGTTAACCTGTTGCTCCTGAGACACCCTGTTTGACAAACTATTTAACATACTTCCAGGTTCATCAAATCCTTGAGGTGGAACACTTCTTGAATCGAAAGTTCGAGAAAAATATTGATGAATGACACGTTTTAATGAAGAAACATTGGAAATCACCTCGCCATCAACTCGCAAAGAAAATTTAAAATTTTTTTGATATTTATTAATGAGGGCAGATACCTGAAAAATATTTGCTCTTTCATCAGCTTGCAGTGAATTGTTCAAGTAGTTTCTTCCGAGATAGTTCAACCTGTTTTGTTCGATCTCTAAAAGCTTTGATTTAACAATATTAACTTCAGCTGATACATCGCGCCCAAGAAAAAAAACCTGTATATCAGCTACAGAATGCTACAAAAAAAATCACTTTATGTCCAAGAAAGCTGGAGTTAAAAACTATACGTTGTCCATAAGGATAATTTTTTTTTGATTTTTTTTAAAGATTATGATCACAAAAAAATGTAAAAAATGGTGTCAAAATCGTACTTTTCAATCAATGAATCGTCAAAATTGTTTAAGTTACTCCAGATAAATTTTGAAAAGAGGATTGACAAGTTGACGTAAAATTGGCACATTTTTGCGTTTTTAGGTTTGCAGAATACGAAACACAGAATTTTTGAGGAATTTTCAAAGGTAGTTGCTTTTCAAACCTTTTGTCAATTTGCAATTTTTCAGATTTTCCAAGACTTAAATTCAACTTTGCACTGGATTTTGAGTATAGGTACTAACGGGTGGCGACTAAAATTTTGGAATTTTTCTTTCAAGTTGAGAAAAAAAAAGTCAAGTGTACTTGAAGAAGGTTTGATTTATTGGAATTAACCCTTTAATGCATGACTTTATTTAAATGAAAATAGCAGTTATTGATTCAGAGAAACAATAATATTTTAACTCGAAGAACACAACTGGTTTAAGGTCGTTATTGAAAAATAAATTTTGAAATTCTTAGTTAATTTCAATACGATTTAGCAAATTTCTTGCAAACCTTGTTAATTTGATACAGGAAGGTGTTTGTAATTGATTGAGTTTAAAAAAATTGTTGGAGTTTGCAAATCTATAGAAATAATAGCGATATTTCAAAAACAACTTTTCAACAAAAATAAAATAATTGATTTTTGCAATTTTCCAGTAAGCTTTGTTCGATATCTCGCACATACATTAAAATATCGTAATAAAAATACCATGGACTAATTTCACTTAATCTCTAAAAGATTTTTGACAATACATCACTTAAAAATATCCAAAGAATATTTGGATTTTGATAAGTGTTGTTTATAATTTTTGACTCATCGGACAGTTGAATGTTTAATCACTTTAAACTTGCGGCTTTTTACCATCAATATAAACTATTGCGAATATTTTTGAGAATTTGAAAAGTTTTTGAGCAGCTCTTTAAATTACTTCGCATTGCCTTCGATCGTTTACTTCCATACATAAGTTACATACATTTAGTGTAATATTCTACATCAAATAAACGTAACCCGGTTTAACAACAAAATATTGTAATATTAAATAGCATTTGCTATTCAAGTTATGTGCACGTTTTTGGTGAAATATTGCAACACTTTTTTTTGGAAGAAGCATTAAATACCTGCACATAACTTGAGTCGCAATTTTTACTTAATATTACATTGTCTTGATGCATCTGACTGTTCGAGATATTTTTTTGCACACAGAGATAAATGCTCCTAAAAAGCAATCAAAATTATTTGCGGACAAACGGTAAACGGTAGCAAACATTTTCATATTTTTTGATGATCTATCAAATTCTTGAGAGAAAAAAGTGATTTTTCCACCTGGAAGGGAAATAAAAAAATATTTCCAAAAATGATTAGTTTAGAGACTACATGTCTTCACAAAAGTTGAAGATCTTATTATTATAAGAAACTTTGTTGAAGACAGTATCTAGATCGCATGAAAATCATAAAAGTTACGAGTATTTTAAAAATTACACAAGTAATTTTGAGTTTTTATTCAATATCTTTTTTAGTCTACGATTAACAAACTTGATATATTTGAGAAAGTTGTTCAAATTGTTGAGACACACAATTTTGTGGAACATGTTAAATACATATTTTAACTAAGAAAGGAGATATACAACAAAATATCCAAAATAATGCCTTATTAAGTAAGTTATAACTTTAAGAGTTCGGCCGAGCAATCAATATAATGAGCTTTTTCTTCTAAAAACAGCAAAAACAGAGGGTTTTTTTTCGAATTTAGCTCATTATTGATTGCTAGTTAACATTAAATCTGTCAAAAACAGATGTTAACTTTATATATCAATGGAAAGGTTCTTGCATGGACTGTTCTTGGTGGATTTGGATTTTTTTTTTTGGCATTCAGTCAAATTATCTAAGAAAAACAGCGTTTGCTTATTTTATTCAACGTTTCGGCGTAATATATTTCGCCTTCTCCAGGGTATAACTTTGATTTGTGAGAGTAACTAAAAGGTATAAGGTGATGTGTAATGCGATTTTTTTGACTCATAAGGGTGCTTTAATTTGTCAAAAAATATTGTGACTCAAATATTGTGGTTTTCTTGTTAACAAACGCACTGATTTAGCAAATTCAAACTCATCTTACACGGGAGTATTAGATTCCATACATAGACACACACATTTCTGTGTGTGTCTATGCCATAAGAAACAAGATAACAAGGAAACCAACAATTATACTTCCCGTATTCAAAGCACAGTTGACAGTGACACAGTGTAACTATCCAAAGCAGTGAAAAACAATTTTAAATTTTCGCTGATGTAGGCAATAAAGAAAAGAGGACGGTCAGAAGTTGATATTTTTTGACAAGAAATAGCACCCTAGTAAGTTAAACAAAAACCACATTACACGACACCTTTAGTTGTTTCACTCACAAATTACAGTAAAACCCTGAAGAAGGCGAAATGCATTACGCCGAAACGTCGGATGAAATAGGAAAACGCTGTTTTTTTTTTTTAAATTGACCGAATATATAAATTATCTAAGCCAAGAACCCTGCTATTGGAATTCTCATTTACAATTATAATTTTTTTATTTTGGCAGCACAAACATTAGTGGGGAAGAAAATTACGAGGTTTATCAAATATTCAAAATCTTGATAAAGCATCTTGTATATTAATTACACGCTAGCATTTTTTTTTTTAGAATTTCTTTGATTTAACTCCGATGATGGGTATTTCATTTTGAATTCTGATTTTAAATTAAGTTTCTAATATTTGTACAGCCATTATTATTTCCATTTCGAATTTTCAATATTTTTATTTGTGTGGTTTTCTCTTGAATTTTGGATTCTGAAAGCAAACTGTTCCATGTATTTCAGGTTGTGTTTCAAAACATGACTATTTCACATTTGACTGAATTAAGATAATGAGAAATTGATGCATGAAGCATAGAAGCTTAGCTTATGCCGATAACCAAATGTAAATTAAAAAATGGTTTGATTTATTTTCATCACATCAAATAAAGTTCAAAAGCATCTTGACAGACCATATACAAATCTACTGAACGACAATTATATAACTTCTAAAAAATCGAAGCATCAGTATTAAATTTTGAGGAAATACTTTTACATCTCCAGCGATTATCGTCGAGAGAAGTTAAATCAGTTTCATTGGAGGTTTTAGCTCGATTTTCATCTCAATACAGGGTGTTAAATGTAGATCTTGAGTTGCTCATGTCGTTTATGCAGTCTGTAAATTAGTTAAGACCGCAAGCAAAATAATTTAGAAATTATTTCTACTGGATTTTTTCCGTTAATCTAGATTTTATTGCATCATACCAATTTAACGTGATTCTTGTAGTAATCACAGTGTTTCAAGGACACCCTGGTAGTAACTACTTTACTTTCACATAACTGACTCATGAATTTCACGTAAAGTCTAAGTGGGTGACTTGCAGTACTTTTTCCTCAAGCGTGTGTTATTAAATTCATATAAGAATAGTATCTGCCATTCAGTCAGCAGTTTTAATTCACTACTGTATGAAAAATCATGTTCAACATTTTGTGTTCAAAAATGCGTTTGCATTTTGGTGAGATCGATTCATATCTTTTAAAATCTGATTCAGTATCTAGTATCTCGATATTATGAAAGTAAGTCAGCCGTGATCTAAACTGGAAACAAACCAAAAAGAAAACAGAAGGCCAGTTTTGTGTACTCCATCCAGAAATTTCATGATAGTTGTAGTGATAGTGGTTGTTTCTTGTATTTGACACAAGTATGTCAAAATAAATTTAATTCAATTTAGTTTCATTGTTATTTATTTAAAAAAAAAATGCAACAAGCAAATCGACCCAAATTTAATTTCAAAGCCAAAATTATTTCATGACATATTTATCACTACACTGCGTCGAACATACGTAAATTGCAGCTGAAATTCATAGCGTGCGAATTCTTATCGAGGTGCGTTCACATGGTTTACTCGTGAGATCTACGTGAAAATCAATTGGATAAAAATTATGTAGTTTTTCACGTAGCCACGACGTGAGGATAATTTTGTGTGCGTGTATTTCTTTTAACAAAATATTAGGGGAGTTTCCAGCATTCTTTTAATATTGGCTGAGACCATGGCCGTAGGAACGGGGGGGGGGGGGGGGGGGAGTAGGGTGTTATTTGGGGGTTAAATCCCCTCCCTCATGAAGGTCCAAAAAAGCAAGCGAGGTATTCTATTCTATACTAAAAATTTGAAATTTTTAATCAAATTTTGATCATTGAGTAAGGTTATTCAAGAGTAACAATCTTGACACATTGATAATGCCAAAAACTCATCTCAGGCTCAAAATCCTGTTTCAGTTTTTCGAAATTTTCTTCCTTGTTGATAGAAACTCGTTTCTGAACGTTTTGAACAGATTCAATAAAATGAGTTTTACAATCAAGATGACTATTTTGTTGGGAAACTCTTAGTGCAGGATATCACATTATCATGGTTTTGGGTTGTTAGTTGCATTTCAAAATTTTAAATTTTTCTCCAATTTATTTTGAATACATGACTCTCCAGAAAATTTCAAATTTAAAATAAGATTTGAGTTTATTTTGCAATTATTAAATGTAAAAAACACTTTCTACAGGGTAATTTCAACTTCGAATAACCCTGCCAATTTCAGTTGATTTAAAAAACAAACAAGTTTCTTTTAGAAAATTTTATGTCATTTATTCCAAACCAGATTTAGAATGCGAAATCGATAAAATGTTCATCTCCATTTGATACACAAAAGCAGCTCTTTTGCAGGCATTCTGCTTAATATTGACCAGCATTTCGGGCTTTTTGCCTTGAGTTCATCAGTTTGCTGCTACTGCTTTCAGTTTGCTGGCGTAAACTTTACTTTTCAAATCTATCACCACAGACGCTGACGAATAGAAACCTGGCGATTTGCTACAGACCCGTACTCAAAGAAATTCGTCACCAAACTACGGATCGTCTTGTTTGTGGGCGCTTAGTTCCTGCCTTATTTTCTACGAAAGCATGCATAGTTTTCATAATTGAACAATTTTAGCGTGTTCTTTAGGTGTGTATCGACTAAACGCGTATTTTGAAAATCTAAAGATGCCAAAAAGTGACAAATTACGTCAACTTTCCAATCTACTTTTTAAAATTTTTCTACTGCAACAGGAACAGCTTTGGCGGTAGATTGATTGAAAAGTACGGGTTTTACACAATTTTTTTACATTTTTTGTGGCCATGATCTTTAAAAAAAAACTGATAAAAATATTCCATATGTGCAACATACAGCATCTAACTCCAGCTTCCTCAGGCACTAAGCGAAATTTTGTTCGAGCACTTAATAACTGATTTACAGCCTTTTTCCTTAAGCATGTTTTTTCACATAATTTTTTTTTGAACTTCAAATAACTTTGAAATAATTGATTGTAGCTGAAAATTGTCTGAGAAACATATTAGAGTTACAGATAAAAATAAATAACAACATAAGCTTCAATGCAGGTATAAATATGGTTTTCTGATCCTGATCAGTAAAATGTTAGAGGCATAAGGTAATGTTTGAATACACATAGCTGATTTAGCGTTGCATAGTCCTCCAATTCAATGTTATCTTCAGGTTGATTAAACTTTACTCAGAGCGTATGGTTGATAGGGTTGATTCCAGAGAGAGAATGTCCGTCAATAGTTGAGAAAAATCTACATGGTTGCTGGAATGTCTTAAATATTGAAACAGATTCAAAAAAATTAAAATCTTACGCGTTGTATGCTGAAGTTGTTCCTAGCCCTTGCACAAACTCTTTTGCTAAATATAGGCTATATCGGCCCTCAGAGACATATTGTTGTGAAACCAGGTTTTCACCAATAACGTTGGTTCCTATCGGCCGATTGAATAATATTTTTTTAAGCATAAATTATTAAAAAATATTTCATCTGCTGAAGACCACACATCTTTTAAGTTAAAATTTAAAAAATAACACTCACCTGATTCTTGATCGGCACCGAATTCGGCTGCAGATGCTCCACACAGGAAAACACATACACCGTTTTCCCGTCCAGAGCCTGCTCCAAGCAGTACTCATTGGAGGCGAACACCTTTCCGGAATCGATCGTCACCGAGCCGGTATTTTCCTGCAGGTTGTCCGGCTTAAAAATCCCGGCGATCGCATGGTCCTTACAGTCCGGAAACCGGAAGCTTAGATCAACGTGCGCCGATTGCACAATTTTCGAATTGTAGTTGCTGTGCGTTTGATCTAGCTTTACGCATGTGGCGTTATCTTTGTCGTAGGCGAAATTCGGTCCACAACATCGCCAAACTGTGCTCGTTTTCTCCGGAGCTTGAAGGGAGTCCATGCCGTTATCTCGGGCACAAACTAGGGCTACTTTTTCGTCTACACAGTATTCTGGAGACGAAACAAGCGTATGTTTCTGGCTCAAGAAAAGGGATCCATTTCCCATTAATAGGATTTGGTCGGAATTGTAGGCAGTAATTTTACATCCTTCCGGTCGTTTACTTTCGAGGAAAATCATGTGTCCTGGAGCCTTGCCAATATCGGCATAGATTTGACCCTTGGCCGGTAGGAACACTTTCGGGACCCACTTCTCGATTCCTCCGACTACGCAAAGGGATTTCGTTTCATCGTAGAATTCGCCCTTTCTACAGCACTTGTTGATATAGACCGGCTGCCTTTGGGCGGCAATTCCGACCGTTGCCTCCAGCAGCAGTCCTAGGGCCAGCATCGAGATCACCGAACCGCATCGAAACGACATTATTTTTGGCGACGACGACGACGCTTTCAATCGTTTCTCTTTCATTATGCAAACTTTATTAAAGCCACCCAGAAAAAAAAACCAAAAACTTTCGCGAACTTGACCAAAAACCAAATCCGTCCTCTGCTCACTTTTGCTTCATCAATTCACTTTCAACACGTATTCCCCTTTTTTTCTTACTTCTCAGATCTAAACCTTAAGCCATAATTCACTTGCCCCAGCTCAGTGGCTCATTTATTTTTCACCGACTTTCTTCGTGTTTTCAACACTTTTTGCTTTTCTTTTCCGTTTTGCTTTTTTTCTGCTTAAATCTTCCCTTGAGCCTACCTTCAGCAGACCTTCATTACGCAGCCAAGCTTCCGAAAACGGAAACTTCCGGACGGCGCAGCGGCGGCAGTTGACCGAATTACTTGCTGCAGTTATTTTTTGCTCTCCCTTGTAGTTCGTCTTCGAATTTCGCGTTTTTTTTACGTAAGTCACACCTGTTTCACGCGTTCGCGCGGATAATTCAAATCAATATAAATCAGACTTTTGTCTCGACACTTTTTTCTTCGTCAAGTGAGGTGGGGGTTTCCGTTTTGTTTCTTTTATTTTATCGTTGGTTCCGGTTTAGCCAATTGACGTGTCCGCTCTTTCCGTTGTCCAATCGGTGCGGTTGATGTTGACGTTCAAACCACGGTGCGAATCTGTACGGAAGACGGGAACAAGAGAGAAAAGAAATACTAAACATTAATTATCCGCTAGTTACTGAGGGAAGTTTGTCTTGGAAGCAGAGGTAGAAAAGGGCATGGGAAATGTTTCACAACTCATTAAAAAATTCTTAGCGATTTGCTGAACCGGTGTGGAAAGTTGTGAGACCGATTCTTGTTGATTCTTCTTTCTCAGACGATGGAATCACTTAACAGAAACAAAGAGTAAATAGTTTACTATATTATAATTTTAACATCTTTAGCCGAATTCATTTTCTCTGTGTCATTTTGATGGATTAAAAGAGGAAGTTTCCAGATTAATTTTTCGGTCAAATTAGAAAATCCCATGAGGGTCCAGAAAAGCAAGCAAGGTCTCTTCACTTAAAATTTTAAATTCTTAATCCAATTTCAATCATTGCGTAAGGTTAGTGATGAGTAGAAATCTTAACTCAGAGGTCATGCCAAAACCTCGAAAACTAATCCCTGGTTAAGAATTCTGCTTCAGTTTTTCAAAATTTCCTTGCTTGTTGATAGAAATTCGATTCTGAACATTAAATTTTAAATAAGATTATACTCCTGGTTCCATATCATTGAAATATTAAAAGCAGTTCTGTTTTCACATTTCGAATACTGTATCCAGTTTGGGATTCTTGATTTTTGGTTCGAATCATCATTTAATACTTAACTGCATGACTTTTTTTGAAAATGAGAATACCAGTTATTGATTCAGTGAAATAATAGTGTTCAGGTTTGAAGTCGTGATAAACAAATTATGGCCCATGAAAGTTGAAAAATAATTTTAGAAATGCTTAATTCATTTCAATACGATTGAAAAAATTTCCCGCAAATCTTTTTAATTGTGTGCAGGAAGATGTTTGTGGTTGATTGAGGTTAATAAAAAATTGTTAAAATTTGCAAATCTAAAAAATAACAGTGATTTTCCAAAAACTACTCATACTTATACTCATACTCATACTTTGTTCTATATCTCGAACATTCATTGAAAAATCGTAATAAAAATACCATCACTTGAAAATATCCAAGTGTTTCCGAGATATTTTGATTTTGAAAAGTGTTGTTTTAAAACAACACAATGTTTTAAAGGGTTGAGAATATCAATGAAAAGTTGTATTTAAGTCGCCTCAAATTTTGGATTTACATTTCGTTCAAAATTGAAAACATGATTTTCGAAACTCAATATTTAGATAATAACTTTCCAAATATAAAAAAAAATTAAAATTAGAAACCATCCTGTGTTTTGCTTGATTTTCATTCGAAGTTCTTAAACTCAATTCTTTAAAATCCTATTTAAAAAAGTTAAAAATTATTATTTTTGCAAAATCCAAACATTATAAAGTTTCAAAAAGGCGATCCAGAATTGAAAATTTAGAATCAGATTCATCATTTTATCCTAAATTTGAAAGTCTTATGGAAAAGTTAAAATAAAAATAATTTAAACCCAAATCATCAGAAATAAAATTATAGGTTTATGGTTGAGAGTCTTAAAAAAATTTCAATTCTTGGCTTTCAGTGGAAATGCTGATTTTGAATCAAAACTCAGGAATAGTTTTTTTTGTATTTCAAAAATCGCAATGAAATTCGAAAACTAATCTCATGTTAAACTTTTGAGTTCAGGTGCAGAATTAAGATTTAGAATAATTATTCAATCAGTTTCAGCTCGTGACTGAGTTTCACTATCAAGATAAAGATATCAAGATGACTTTTCGTTGAGGAATTCAAGTAGCGAGATCGCATACTTGTTATTTTGGTTGTTAGTTTAATTTCAAAATTTTTAACTAATCAATAAAGCATGGATCACTACAAATCTGGACACATTAAAACGGGTCTATCTCGGAGCTATATAAACGTAGTAAAAAATTATTCCGATGTTGTTTTGATGAATTTTCGAACTTTTGGTTGAGTATCACTCATTATAGTTTGAACACCCTATTCGCTGACCTCAGCGTCCATTTTGTTCCACAATCTCTTCATCTCTGTTCCATCCCGAGTCGTCCTATCATTCTTCTTCATCTTCTGCTTGACAATTGCCCAAAATTTTTCGATAGGGCGGAATTGAGGGCAGTTGGGTGGGTTGACGTCCTTTTCGACAAAATCCACCTGTTGGCACGATACCACTGTACATACCTCTTAGCTGTAGTGGCAGCTTGCCAAATCTGGCGGAAACTTTAATGGTCCTTTGTGAGATCTAATGTACGAAAAAAAAAAGTTTTTCAGGCATTCCTCCTTATAAATTTCGGAGTCCATGGTCTTGTTTTACACAAAAACCGGGGTTTTTCGTCCGCAGCTGCCAGATACCTTGCCAGATCAAACACTTTCTTGCCAACTTATCGGCAAAAACGAATTTGAAGTTGCCGGGGACATCACCATGACCAGTGCAGTGCACCACTGCAGTGGCTTTACATAATTTTTGGCCAGAAAGCTGCCCAAAATCCATCTTCACGTACGTTTCGTCATCCATGAGGATGCATCCGTCGAACTTCGTTGGAATCTTCTTGGATAATTTGCGGGCACGTCCTTTGGCTACTAAATTCTGCTTCAATGTCCGGTTTGGTTGCTTACTGGTCCGATAGGATCGTATTCCTTCGCGTAGACGAATTCTGCTGACGGTGCACCGGTCGGCGTTGAATTTTATGGCAATGTCATAGTCCGACTACCCTGTGTTTTCCTTGATCGTTCTCAGCACCTTCAAATGCAGTTTCCGATCCTTAAGTCCACTATGACGCTTGGTATGAACCTGCCGATCTATAGTACGTATCTCACGGAAACGTTTGAGAACGCTACACACGGTTGATTTGACCATTTTTAACGATTTCACGATTTTTGAACCCGACCACGTCGGCTTTTTGACGTGGTTGTTCAAAATTTATTTTCATCTCGCGGCTTCCATCACGTGTAACTTTTTTCAAACAAAACGAATCGTAATGAAATTTTCAGCACTGGTAGAAGAAACATTCCTCTACAAAGTGCTGCCAAAACATTCCAGATCTGACAACTAGGAGCACTATGGTAAAATAAATAGTGCGTCCAGATTTGTAGTGATCCATGCTTTAGGTCATTATGGATACATAATTCAGTTAAAAACTACAAATTTAAAATACTATTTGAATTAGTTTTGTCAAACTTTTTGAACTTTTTGAAAACTTGGATATTTTTTTTTGTTCATCCAGAGGATTTTAATTATGAATTGATTTTCGATGCAAATTAATTTTTGTGATCCTCCGTCAAAAGTATTTCAGGGAATTTCGTATTTTTGTGTATTGCTTAACATTTGCAGTTGCAGTTTTTTCAAAACTCATATTTCAAACTACTATCTAAAACTCGGAATTAGTTTGCAAAAATCCAACCACAAAAATTTCAATCTAATGCGTTTTTTATTGAAAATTTGATTTATTTTGAAGAGTTTCTTTATTATTTTATTTTGATCGCCACTGGGATATATTCTTAAGAAGAGTAAGAAGAGTTTCTTTAAAAAAAAACTTATGTTTAAAGGATTCATGATTCGTTCGACGGAAATTCAGAGTATTCTCAAAGTAATTTTGAAGTCAATTCAGAGTCATTTTAGATTTATTTGAGACCTCATAAAACCCCATTTTAGGATTGTTTGGAAAGAAATTTCAAAGCTGTTTCAGACTTATTTCGAAGACATTGCAGTCAGACTTATATGAAAGTAATTTCAGAATCATACCAGGGTCATTTTATTATCATTTTGGAGTTTATTTTCAGAGACATTTCAAATATACATCTCACAGTCATATCAGAGTAATTTCAGAGAGAGAACAGTAAGTCATTTAAGTTATTTATGCGGTGTTATTGGCAGTTTGTTAATTTTCGATAAATTCATGATGATGTTTGGTCGTTTTTTAAATAAGAATCCATAATAAGAAACAATAAAAAATATAATTTATCTAATTTTTGTGATTTTAGGTCTTTATCTGACGTTATTGTCTTTGGATTATTATTATCATATTTGTAAAATATTTAGTGATGCTTCATAAGATTGGCTATTTATTTAAATTTTTTTATTATAAGAGACTTTTTAACCAGCTTTTGGTTATTCGCGTAATAATATTAAATGATTTATTTTTTCAGAAAATCTTTTTTTTCTAAATTTTAAATTTTTGTAAAATATTAAATTTTTGACTTTTTAAAAATCAAAATCCAAAAGTTTTTTAAATGAAAAAAAAAATTACACGAATGACCAAAACACATGACAAAAATGACAGAAAGGTAAAAAAATAGCTTATATGATAGAATAATTGAAATAATTGAAGTAATGATTAAAACAACAAATATATAAAAAAGCTGCAAAAATGCCACAACACATGAAGTATAAGATACCATTATGATCCTAGCATGAAAAAGACGATCACGAATGAAACAAACACAGATTTCTAAAAAACGAAATAGGTATGTTAAAAACTACCGTAATACAAGTAAAAGCTAAAAATCAAATCGATTGACATTGTACAGAAATTGTAAAAAAATAATAACAAAAAAATAATTTTAAAAAATTTGAAAAATAGAATAAAACGAGCAAATTATTCAAACGGGTTAAGCTTAATATGAAATAAAAATTTGGTATAACAAAACTAAGAAGTTTGTTTCATTTTATGTCATTTTTGTGTCATGTATGTGTAACTTTTGTGCTATTTTTGTGCCATTCATGTGTTTTTTGTTATTTTCGTGTCTTTTTTGTGTCAGTTTTGTATTATTAATACTTTTTGTCATTTTTGTCCAATTTTGTCAATCTTGTAATTTTTGTAATTTTTGTAATTTTTTGTTATTTTTGTAATTTTTGT
>NC_073692.1:41888544-42055353 GCF_029784155.1 Uranotaenia lowii
TTCAAAATTTTGCTACAGTTTTCAAAATTTTCTCACTTGTTCATAGACTAAGGTTGTCAGAATTTGTTCAGCACGTATCCGGGCTGTTTTATGTTAAAACCAGGCAAAATCTGGGTATTTGATTTCAAAATTTCCTACCAAAATCCAGGCAATATCGGACAATTTTGATCAAAACTTAGGAATTGCTCATCAAAAATCATGAACAAAAAACTTGAGAAAACCTTCCCTGACTATTTTTTTTTTGAAACTTGCTCCAAAATTTTTGGACGCATGAATAAAAAATATTTTACAACTCAATTTGTTTTTTTAAGTTTGATTTAAAATGAGAATGAGATTCAAACCCAGCATATTTATATTAATTGTCGGACAATCTGGCAACTTTATCATAAAAATTCATGTCTGAATATTAAATTTAAAATTAAACCCATTTTGGGGGTTCTGATTCTATATTCCCATAACCAAAATTGTATTTCTACATATTTTCGTATTTTTGATTCTATATCAAGTTTAGGATTCTTGATTTTCAGTTCGATGAGCATAATAAATTAGGAATGAAAAGCTGCTTTCCTGATTCGGTTTTGCATTTCATATCAAATTCGAATAATGTTTTTCGAAAATCATTTGCATTTTCAATATTTTGATAATTATTTTCCGAATATGAAAATAAGAAGAATTTTGTTTTTCATTTTAAATCAACCTTCTTAAACTTTATTCTAAAAGTTTCGGAAATCGTATTTTTTGTACATTTCAGAAATAGTATAAAAATTCGGAAACAGTTCAATTTTTGAATTCAGGTTCAGTATTCAGATTTAAAACTCAGGAATGAGTGGACGAGTTTTTCTTTTTTTTTTTTTTACAATTCGTTTATTTGAAACGGTTCAAACAAATTAGTTTAACGGAGCCGGGAGACCATTGTTTTAATTAACATAGCTTTTTTCACATGGCTTTTTTCACAATGTTGTCTATTTTTCTTTTTTAAGGATTCAAGTATTGAGTTCATCGTTCATTATTCAAAACTACGATAGACAAAAAAGAAAAAGGAAAAAGAAGAAAGGGATACTTAAACGCGGAGATCGATAGATTTAAGAAAAAGGTATAATTCGAACATATAGTCTAGGTCTACCACAGCCAACACATCCCTTACTGGAACATTAGGTGGATTACCTCGGGCCCGAAGGGAATCAATCAAATTCGCTCTGGCGATAAGATGGTCCTCACACGACCAAACAATATGCTCGATGTCATGGTAACCCTGGCCACAACGACACAAATTGCTGCTAGCGAGATTCACACGATAAAGTGACGCGTCCAAAGCACAATGATTGGACATGAGACGGGAAAATGTTTTAATAAAATCACGACTCAGGTCCAATCTATTGAACCATGGTTTAAGGCTTACCCTTGGGATAATCGAGTGAAGCCACCGACCCAACTCATCCTCGTTCCATTTGCGCTGCCAGTTGACGAGTGCATTTTTACGGACCAAAAAGTAAAATTCGCTGAAGGCGATTTGACGCTGATAAATAACACCTTCAACTGCACCCACCTTTGCTAACGAGTCGGCCTTCTCGTTGCCCACTATTGAGCAATGCGACGGCACCCAAGCAAAGGTGATGGAAAAGAAGGTCAAGTGCCCAATGTATAGCTGCTAACTCAGCGATATACACTGAGCATGGATACTGAAGTTTGTAGGAAGCGCTAGTACTTTGGTTGAAAACGCCAAACCCAGAGCATTCGTCAATTAGAGAACCATCAGTAAAGTACATTTTTTCAGCATTGACGTGTCCATACTTTGCTTCAAAAATCCTAGGAACAATAAGAGAACGATGGTGTTCCGGAATCCTACGGGTTTCAAGCTGCATGGACAAATCAAACTGGACAGAAGAAGTGTCGTAATCAGGGTGAAAAACACGAACGGGAGAGAACGATGAAGGATTAACCTGCATAGACATGAATTCACGATATACAGTAATATATCTTGTTTGAAAATTTTGCTCTAGTAGCTTTTCAAAATTTGCAATCACCAATGGGTTCATGACCTCACACCTGATGAGGAACCGGAGAGATAATGAATAAAACCTATCTCTTAGTGGGAGTACGCCTGCCAAAACCTCGAGACTCATGGTGTGTGTTGAGGGCATACAACCCAGCGCTATTCGGAGACAACGATATTGGATACGCTCGAGTTTAATGAGGTGTGTTTTGGCAGCTGATTGGAAACAGAAACTGCCATACTCTATCACTGAGAGAATAGTTGTTCGGTACAATTTGATAAGATCTTCAGGGTGGGCTCCCCACCAGGTGCCGGTAAATTGATCGGAGAAAATTTATCCTTTTCTGGCATTTTCCTTTCAGATACTCAATGTGGGCTCTCCAGGTACACTTGGAATCAAACCAAACCCCAAGATACTTGAAACACCTCGATTGAGTGATCGCTCTGCCTAGGAGTTGAAGCTTAGGTTGAGCAGGTCTATGTTTCTTAAAGAAAACAACCATCTCAGTTTTCTGTGGAGAAAACTCAATCCCAAGCCCCAAAGCCCAGGCAGACAATCTGTCTAAAGTATCTTGTAAAGGCCTGTACAGATGTGCCTCAGAATTTCCTGTTACAGATACTACGCTGTCATCTGCAAATTGTCTTAAAGTGCAGCCTTCAGAGAGACAACTGTCGATATCACTTACGTAAAAGTTGTACAAAAGTGGACTCAAACATGAACCCTGCGGGAGGCCCATGTAAGAGATCCTTCTAACTGCAATATCTCCGTGAGCAAAGTTCAGATGTTTCTCACAAAGCAAGCTGTATAAGATGTTGTTCAATAGAGGAGGCAGACCTCGGGAGTGCAATTTGTCTGACAAAACCTCTATTGAAACTGAATCAAAAGCTCCCTTTATGTCTAAAAACACTGAAGCCATTTGCTCACGTTTTGCGTACACCATTTGTATCTCTGAAGACAGCAAAGCAAGACAATCGTTTGTCCCTTTGCCCCTGCGAAACCCAAATTGAGTATCTGAAAGGAGACCATTTGATTCCACCCATTTATCCAAACGGAACAAAATCATTTTCTCCATCAACTTCCGAATGCAAGACAACATCGCTATTGGACGGTATGAATTAAAATCGGACGCAGGTTTCCCAGGCTTTTGGATGGCAATAACTCTCACTTGTCTCCAATCTTCGGGAACAATGTTATGCTCCAAGAATTCATTAAATAAATTCAATAAGCGAAATTTGGCGGCATCCGGGAGGTTTTTCAACAAGTTGAATTTTATTTTATCAACTCCCGGAGCAGAATTGTTACAAGAGAGGAGAGCAAGTGAGAATTCCATCATCGAAAAGCTGGAATCCAAATCACATCTATTCGGAGGCACACTTCGGATGATTTTTTGCACAGGTGTGGAATCTGGACAGATTTTCCGTGCGAAATTGAAAATCCATTTATGCGAATGCTCTTCATTTTCGTTCGTAAAAGAACGATTACGCATGCTCCGTGCCACATTCCACAAAGTGTTTAAGGATGTTTCCCGCGATAAACCTCCCACAAAATTACGCCAATGCGCACGTTTTTTCCCCTTGATCAGGTTTTTAAATTGCTGCTCAAGAGAAAAATACGCGTTGAAGTTATCCAGGGTTCCGTGTTTCCGAAAAACTTTATAAGCGTTCGATTTGTCTTTGTAAAGATTGGAACACTGACTGTCCCACCATGGATTGGGAGGCCTTCGACGAACAGATGGATCTGGGATGGGCTTCGTTTGAGCACCAACTGCACAGTCAAAAATCAAATTAGAAATAAATTTATATTTCTCCAACGGAGGCAATACATCCACAGAATTGATAGCAGAAACTATTGCGTCCGAGTACTTTTTCCAGTCGATGTGTCTTGTGAGGTCATATGCCATATTTGTTGAATTTAAAGAGTTGACCCCATTGGTAATTGTAATTTTGATTGGCAAGTGATCACTACCATTGGGATCAAGGATTACCTCCCACTGGCAATCCAATGATAGTGAATTTGAGCAGAGTGAGAGGTCAATTGCACTTTGTCTAGCAGGAGGTTTAGGTACCCGTGTTTTTTCACCCGTGTTCAAAACTGTTAAATTGAAACTGTCGCAAATGTCATAGATAAAAGTAGAACGACTATCGTCAACTTGTTCTCCCCAGACAGTTCCATGTGAATTGAAGTCACCCAGGATTAACCTTGGCTCAGGCAAAACTGAACACAGGTCCTCCAGGTGATTTCGATCCACTGCAAGTCTCGGAGGCCAGTACAAACTGACAACACATAAGTCCTTACCTCTTATAGTTGTATGACATGCAACAGCTTCAATTCCGCCTGATAAAGGAAGGTGGATTCTGTAAAAGGAGTGGCGCTTATTGATCCCCAAAAGCACCCCTCCATAAGAATCGTCACGATCCAGACGGATAATATTAAAATCGTGGAATGAGAGATCATTTTGAGAAGAAAGCCAAGTTTCGGACAATGCAAAAATATCGCAATTAGTTCTATGAAGTAAATAATTGAACGCATCAAGTTTAGGAATGAGACTGCGACAATTCCACTGTAAAACAGTGATATCTCTGACCTCTCGTATTGAATTAGTCATCAAGAGAGATAAACACTGAAAGAAGGGGCCAAGTTAGCATCAATTGCTGAAAAAGTGTCTTTACAATGGGGAGCATTGAAGTAACAATGTTTTTAACAGAATCGGAAACTTTAAAAAATGTGAAAATACCGTTAATAATATCTGAAAACTTGAAAAAACCTGAAGAGTTTGATGGTTCTGAGTTAGTGACGTTGGAGGTTAGAATTTTAGATGTTCCTGCAACTGATGTGTCATTCGGGGGTGTTGTTTTAACACGGAATCCAGGAGGGACTTCTTTATCTGTAGCAGTAGATTTATTACCAAAGTTGAATGATGATCTAATCGGGGAGATTTTTCTTCTGATCTTGGCAGAAGGCGCTTTGGTTCGCTTCCTGGAATTCCCTAGCAAGACGAATGGACTTCCTTCATCAGCTGAATCCGTATCTACTTCATCAACTGGCAGAGCAGCAAAAACATTATTGGATTGAGGTTGGGCCGGGGGTGGAGCGCTCTTCAAAATGGCGGCGTAAGAACGATTGGATCGTTCTTTTAAAGAACGCCTCTCCTTATCCCAACGACTCTTAAATGCCTCGCACAAAGAGATATCATGAGGTGAGCCCCCGCAATAGACACATTTCTGTTTTATTGCTGAGCACGCTCCTTCCTCATGATTCTCCCCGCAACGAGCGCAGCGTGCCTTGTTGCAGCAATGGGACTCGGTGTGTCCCATTTTAATGCACTTTTTGCAACTCATTGGGCGAGGCACAAAGAGTCGCACGGGTAACCTTAAAATGCCGTCAACCAAAACGTTGTGAGGGAGAGCGGTACCCTCGAATGTCACTCGGAATGAGGCTGACGGTGAATATGTTTTGACTCCGTTTTCGGTGGCGGCAAATGAAAGCTGTCGGCAATCCAGGATTTTGACCGTAGTCGAATCAAGGGACTTAAATTTGCCTACTCCTTTAGACAAAATATATTCAGGCGTCAGACTCATTTCAGATACAACACCCTCTATCTCTACGTTTCGAGAGGGAACAAAAACGTGATACTCCAATCGAAAAAAATCACTACCAACAATTTCATTTGCGGCCTTTAAATTAGCCACAACAACTCGCAATTTATTTGGTCTCACGCGAGACACTTCGGTTACGGAGGACCATCTTGCCAGATCCTTTGTGATCTGAACAACGTTTAAAGCTTTTAATTTGGGCCGGAAATAAACCACCCATGGGCCAGAAAAATTTGTATTCTCCGGGTAGGCCCTGAGTCGAGAGGTCTTCCCAGAAGTTTTGACAGAGTTCTCTAAAACATCCATCAAAATTTCGGGATTTGAACTTTCGCCTTCGCTCATATTTTATTACGCAGACTGAAAAGTCTGTCGTAATAAAATATCAACGAATCTATAAAATTGTCGATATAGATAAATAATAGAATAACAGAAAAGAGAAATGAAGAACGAGAGGGTGAATAATGAACGAATAAAAACAAACTTGAATACCTTCGATTCCTTCGTGGGGATTCCGTCTATGGCTCCGCTGTAGTGGACCTCCAAACGATGGCGGCTAACTTGTGGCTCGTTGATAATGATGTGCCTGGAGTGTCGTGGTGACCTGTGCCTCCGATACCCGATGGCGACGGTGTTCAGATCCGGATGGATCGGGTGCCCCTGCGGTACGCAGCCCGGATGTGTGGGACGAACAGAGACGATGGCCTTGGTGCTGATGATGGTGGCTGAACTTGATTTGTGCCAATTGTTGTTGTTCGGCAATTGACGACCGAACCAGAGAAAAAAAAACCACTCCCGGTGGAAAAACTACAACTTTTTTCAAATTTTTGCAAAGCGAAGCAAAACACTCCGAAACAGCAGCGAAAAAACACGTCCGCACAAGTCAGACTACTTAGATCGAATGGACGAGTTTTTCAATGAACATAAAATTATAAAAGAATTCAAGAGAACATGAAAATAAAAACTTGCTTGTCAATTTTCAGATTTAATTTTTTTTAATCCGAAGAAGTTTGTACACACAATTCAGTTGAAAATCACAGATATAAGGAAAAATTTGAGTTAATTTTCTATGTTTTGTTTTATGCAAAATATCCCAAATTATGTTTTATTAAATTATCCACATGATTTTCATTATGGAATTGATTCTTTATGAAAAATATTTCCTAATTTAATGATTAATGGCATTTCGGTGAATTATACATTCTAATAGGAAGAATTTCAAATGAAAGTAATGAAAATTATAGACGGATAGATTAGATTAGGAAGCATGAAAGGTGTTGAAAATGAGCCAAGCGTGATTTGAGAAAATTTCTTGCCGCACAAGGCCATTTGTCCCACATCGTATTATTGTCTAGAAGAAGCAAAGTCGATAGGCTGACTTTGCATTGATCTATACAATGATACATGGATGGATCGAAGCACGTGTTTTTTCGTACCCCGATCGGACACAATGATACATGGATAACACGAAAAATATTTCCGGATGAAAAAACCAGTATCTGATCTTCACCTAAAAAATCTACACAAAATTCAATATTTTCTCGGTGTACTGATTAACATTATGGATATTGAAGTTTTTTTAAAGCTGAATTTCAAACTGAAATCATAAATTTAGTTCAAGTTTGCACCGAGTAGATTGGATCCAAAAATTTGCTATCGCTTACTGTTTTTTTTTTAATTGTTTATTTATTTTCTTCTAAGGTTAAATTCTTGGAATTTGCAAAAGAGTTTGGAAGATTGGGCTCGTATGATTTGAGCATAGAATAGGTTTTTTTTTAAAATGAAGGCTTGCTTAAAAAGAACTTATTTTATGCTTCGACCTACCAGACTCTTAAACAAATTCTTAAATTTTAACTTTCGATGAAAGCTAATTCCATATTTTGTTTCAAAAGGTTTCAAAAAAAAAAAAAAAAAAAAAAAAAAATAGCTCATCTTTTAGACTATGGACCATTTTTCTAAAGTTACGTTTTAATTCAAAAACTATTGGTGAAAACTTAAAAATAAATAATCATATAAATAGTAACAAATATAATTTGTTTTTTTTCGTACGTTGTTGGGCAAAACATCATAGGTAAAAATCAGTTTCCAAAACCCCCCCCCATGAGTCGGTTCTTCCTACGGCCCTGCTACTACCTATTACCAAATTTCTCCTTCACTTAATTTTTATTTTCAATTCAAGTTTCTTAAATTAATTTGTGAAACTAGACAAAACTTTACGAGGTACGAATCTAGACTTGAATTTTTTTGCAGCTGTGAAAACTGCTCTAATATTTGGAAGTCCTTTTTCAAAAATTATTGTTTAAACAACTTAAATTTGCTAGCTTTTACTCGTCAATTAACTTTAACTTTTTTGTTTAAACAATTTAAATTTGTCTAAATTACTCCCTCAGCATTTCCGTTTGCCTGAGCTGTGCCATTCCGAGATGTGGACATCATGCCTACACCTGCTCAGACATACCTACATCCATATTTACTGCTTCAACGTTGCCTTACATCAACTGTGGCCCTCTGCCAATTCTCTTTCAGAAGACACGGCTTGTTTGACTTAATAACTCATTCGACCCAACGGACGGATTTGGATTCATGAGAGGAATGGTCCAAAAATGGTCCCCAGGATGCTGGAATAAATATTATGAAAGGGACAACTGACTGTGCGTATGTGCAATCACACACATAAATGGCAGCATAAGTGTTGGCATAAATGGTAGCAGATGGCCTTCAACAAACGGTGCTACGTGACCTTTTCGGCCTGTGGGGGATGGTTAAGATAATAAATGATTCTAATTAAACATTCCTAATAAAATGAACTAACTGTGGGCAGACGAGGTAAGGAGATTAGGAACAGACGGACATTCTCAAATGTAATCGGTAGAAGTGTTGTGTAAGACGATTTATTTGTTTATTGTCAAGCACAATTTACTGCCGTTTTTTTTTGTTCAAACAACAACTCAGGGTAGATACATATGTATGTATGTTTTAGGATAAGTCGAATGATTTTATCCTGAAAGATAATTTTGAATAAAGACATTTCTCGAACACATCTCAACAGCTCAAGTTCATGGTGGCATTTAACCTAAATAGCAGAATTTATTCAAAGCCTTGTGCCGGAGCCGGAAAAATCCTTTCCGTTTCAATCTGACTCCGAATCGAGGTCTATATCCGGCTGTCGTCGGCAGCATCCAATGAATGCTAAACACATTCCTGCAGCAACATCTATATGGGTGACGCCCTTCGGTTTTGCAGAGGAATCCAGATCTGCATACCAAAAAGGGTGTGGAGCAGCAGCAAAAATTCAATCATCCACCAGATGGGGTCCCCGTCAACCAGCATCGGATGTGCGCTCTCGAATTCAATCAGCATCAGTAAAAGCTGGGGGCTTCTCGGCTAGGAGGACTAGTTAAATCGCATCACTTTCCGGACCGAGAAGCTCAGAATTGGCTGGCCGGCCAGCCTTTTACCGACAACCGCCTGGAGGAATGTCCCTCGTTTAGCGACGGTCGCCATATCCAGCGCTTTAGCAAGATTATGGTCGTTTTCAATTTTCAGAAAGGCCTCCGAATATTTCTCCCGTATTTGAGATTCTCCTCGACTTTACTCGATTTCGTAGCGGATATCCGGCGGATTTTGGGAGTTTTGAGGTCCGCCGGAAGGTCGTGGAGAAACTTACTAGTACATTTACTGCAAAGCGACGTTCCCCTCCATAGCCTTTCAAGAATGTGCCAAGGGTGAGATGTAATCTCAATCACTGCAATCATTAGGAGGCATCGTCTGGCGTTTGTTGGTGGGAAATGGTTTTCGATTTTGACTTTTTCGGTCATCTTTGGTGCTTCAAGCTTCGATGGCTGGAGATTTTTCATACAACAGCCTCTCTTGAAATCAATAAATTTATCGTTAAGTTCAGTTTTATTATTTCTGATTTTAATCATATATTTTCGGCGTTCTTCTGGTTTTGGTTTTAATTCAATCAACTTGATCTATTTGAAAAACTCGCATTTCTTTCGTTTCTGGTGGTTTTCCTTTCTTTAATAAATTTTCTTCTCTGAAAAATTCCACTGAAAATTGTCGAAACGTCAGGTATTTCTAAAATATTTGACTAAAACTTAGACTGTTAATGCTGAAATCACACCTCAAATTATAACCAATTTTCTTTGTTGATTTTTGACTTTTCTAATGATTAATTTTTGAACGTGAAACTCTGGTTATTTCCAACTGATTTAATCTTTTTTAATTCTTGAATCATGGTCTATAATGAAAATTTTATCGAAATTTTGTAACATTATTGATTGTTATGTGATTTCGGCAACCTTGCTACAGACAGACTTATTGACCTTACAAGTCTTGCAGCCATATTGACCTTCAGACCAAGATTGCCCAGGAAAAAATGTGTTTTGACGAGAAATAATTTCAGACATTCTGTTGATTCACCCAAAAGTTCTATAATCGTTTTCTGCATCGTTATTTTCTTATGTTTTATAAGAAAAATCATGAAACATTGGGAACTTTTTACATTTTACTTGAGCAAAATTAATTAACCTTAATAACCTTATCATATTTTTGCAATTTAATCTAAGAAATCCCAAAGTTATATTGACATCAAAATTAAATCTCTGAATATTCCCAAAATTCTGTGTTCTGTGACACAGATTTTGTGATTTTGTGCTCGAAATTCTGTAAAATTACAAATTTTTCTGTGATTTCGGCATCCTTGCTTCAGACTCCTAAATTAAGCTTGCCACATTGGTTTCAACCCGGTTTTTTGCCCGGATATTCAATACAAAATTTGGAAAAGTCCGGTTCGGCCCTGTTACCCGGATTATATTAAAAAAAGCTCGAATTTTGCCAGGATTTTATTTATTTATTTTATTTATTTATTTATTTTATCGTCAAACGTTGTATGCAACATGACCATATATATAAACCTAGGAGCTACAATTTAAATATTAAGTGATATTTACTTACATACTACAATGCTAGGCTCTTTATTCACGTGATTTGCCAAATCGAACAATAATTAATGGTATTATAAATTTGATTTATTTATGTGTCCAATACGAGTTTTTTAGCAAGTTTGGAAGGTTTTAGGCTTAAAATACGATTTAAATCTGCTGATAGTTTTGATGACTTTTTTCAAGTTTCTCTTCTGAATGTTTTTTAAGAAGCTCTAAGGTTTTGACCAAATTTGTCCGTATTTTTTTTATCAACAATTTTGAAATCAAATACCCGGATTTTACAAGATTTCTAGATAAAATAGACCGGATTTGTCCGGTCTGGATACGTGCTGAAAAAAATTTGGCAACGTTATCCTAAACTCAAAGCACGTAAAGCTCGTAATGGAGAGTTATAAACTGATAGACTTATTGATGTTTAGACTAAGTTAGCCAGATTGCCCGTTTTTTTCGAGTTCGTCCGGATATTCAATACAAAATATAAGGAAAATCCGGGTTGGCCCGGTTGCCGGATTTCGTTGAAAAAAGCCTCAATTTTTCCGGGTTTATACTTTTTTTTGGAAATTAAACAAAAAAAAAAAACAAAAGGTGTTGTAAAATTTTGTGATTAATGCGTTAAAAACGAAATTTTTTATGCAAGTTTTATAAAAAATAATTATGAAAGGTTTTTTGGAAGCCTAAAATACGATCACAAATCAGCTGATGAGTTTTTGATGAACTTTTTTTTCAAGTTTTTTATCCTTGATTTTTGTTGTGCAATTCCTGGATTTTTACCAAATTTGCCGGGATATTGACCGGATTTCCGGTCGAAAATTTTGAAATCAAATGACCAGATTTAACCAGGTTTGAATATAAAAAAGCGCGGATTTGTCCAGCCCGGTTACGTGCTGAAAAAAATCTGGAAACCTTAATTTAGACTGAAAGATTTTTTAAGTTTTTCATATTTTAAGGTGTTTTCTTAAGTTTATTTTTTCTCGATATTTTTTATGTTTTGAGACTCCAAGTCATACTTTTCACTTCTTTTGGTTTTTCATCGTGGTTTTTTTTCTATTTTTGACTCATCAACTTTTTAACTTTTTGATTTTGACACTTTTTAATTTATTGATATTCGATTCACGATTTTTTAATTTCGATTTCGCGATTTTTATTTCAGGCGTTTCAACTACTCGACTATTTTACTTTTCTACTTTTAGACGTTTTGACAAGTCGACATATTGACAGTAGACTTTTTTATCACGAGTTTTCGACATGTCGACTTTTTAATTTTCGATTTTTTGACTAGTCAACAGTTTTCACTTTTCGCGTCTTAGGTGGACTTTTTGAATTTTGTCATTTCGTTTCTTGGATTTTAAACTTTCCTGCTTGTCGACTTAGTTTAAAACTAAGCAACTTTTTTATTTTACGATATTTCATTTCCGATTTTCTATTTTTGATTCACTAATTTGTAGGTTTTCGGCAATCAGAGTTTTCAATATTTTTGCCAGACTGTTTGATTGTTTGGCACAACGACTAGTCGACTTTTAGACTTTTAAATTAGTCGACTTTTGGACTTATCAACTTAATGACTTTTCGACTTCACGGCTTATCCACTTTAAGACTCGAGAACTCAAAGATTAGTCGACTTTTGAATTTTCAACGTTTAAGCTTATTGTCTCTCGCTTTTTGTTTTTTTTTATACGTCGACCTCTCGATTTTTCGTTTTTTTTTAGATTTTTTGAGATCATAGTCTTACATATTTCAAGGCGTTTTTTAAAGTACAATTTTTATCTATTTTCAAATGTTTCGAGAATTCATATCATAACAACTTTTAGAATATTGAATGCTTTGAAATGTTTGAGTTCTTGTTGGAAGACTCATCGACTTTTTGCACTTTTTACATTTGGGTTAATTTTTTTTATTTTTTGTCGTTGTTTTTTTTATATTCTTCCCCTTGAATTTTTTACTTTTAAATTTTGACACTTTTTGACTTCTCGATATTCGATTAACAATTTTTTATTTTTGATTTTGCAATTTTTTTTCATGCGTTTGTCGAAACTTGACTTTTCTTCTTTTCGACTTTTTGACAAGTCGACATATTGACTAGTCGAGTTTTTATCACGAGTGTCCGACAAGCCGACATTCTATTTTTTGACTTTTCGACTAGTCAACTTTTTCACTTTTTGCATCTTCGGTGGACTTATTGATTTTTGACATTTTGCTTCTTAGATCTTCGACTATTCTTTTTTTCGACTTTTAGACTTTTGAACTAAGCGACTTTAAACTTTACGATATTCTTTGTCCAATTTTCTATTTTTATGATTCTATTCAATTTTTTGCGTTCAACTTTACGATTGTTTGGCAAAACGACTAGTCGACTTTTCAATTAGTCAACTTTTGAACTTATCACTTTTATGACTTTTCGACTTCATGACTTTTCCACTTTAAGATTGAAAAACTTAAAGACTAGTCGACTTTGAAAGTTTTAACATTTTAGCTTGTGGTTTCCAACTTTTTGGCTTTTTAATAAGTCGACTTTTAAACCTTTCAACTTTTTGCTTTTTTTTTACTTTTCAACTTTCCGTTTTGTTAGCTTATTATGTTTTGACTCATTGAATTTTTAAATTTTCGATCTCTTGACTTCAAGTCCTTTAAATTTTGCCACTATTGGATCCTCGATTTGCGATTCACAGTTTTTGATTTTCCATTTTTGATTGTGCCATTTCTGACTTTGGCTTTTCGACTATTCACCTTGCAGACTTTTCGACTTTTTAGCGTTTCGATTATTCGACTTTTCAATTGGTCGACTGCCCGACTTGTCGACCTTTTGAACTTTTTGATTTTTTGCCTTTAACCTTTTTATTTTTGACTTTTCACTGACTTTGACTAGTTGATTCTTAGATTTTTTACCTAGTCGACTTTCAGACTTATCATTCGACTTCATGACTTTTCGATTTAAAACTAGTTGAATTTTTGACTTTCCAACTGGCAACTTGGATTTTAAATTTTTCTGTGAAACGTCTCCAAACTTTTTATTTTTAATTAAGTCGAGTTTTCAACCTTTCAACTTTTCGTCTTTTTGACTTTCAAAATTTTCGATTTGTCAGTTCGAGTTTTTAATTTTTGATTTAGTGGATTTGAAAAATTTCGGTCTTTCGACTTTTAGACTTCCGACTTCCGACTTTCGACTTCCCATTAGCGATTCTAAGTTTTTGATTTTGTGACTTTCAACTTTTGGCTTTTCGACTATTCGGCTATTCGACTTGTAGACTTTTCTTTATTTTGATTATTCGAATTTTCAATTGATCGACTGGTCGACTAGCCGACTCTTGACAGTTCATCTTTTCAACTTTATGACTTTTTCAACTTTTTTATTTTGAACTTTTCAACTTTTCAACTGTTCGACTTTTAGACGTTTTGTCTTTTTGACCGCACGACTAGTCGACTTTAGGAGGTGTCAACTTTTTGAATTTTCAATTTCATGATTTTTTTACCTGAAACTAGTCTATTTTTTGGCTTTTAACTAGGCCACTTTGGATTTTGTGTTTTTCAGCTAATCGTCTCCAACTTTTCAATTTTTCAATAAGTCAAATTGTCAACCTCTTTTCGTCTTTTTGACTTTCAAAATTTTCGATTTATCAGCTCTAGTTTTAAATTTTTGACCTATTGGATTTTAAAAATTTCGGTCTTTCGACTTTGAAACTTTTCTACTTTGCAATTTTTTGACTTCCCGTTTTTGATTTTGCGATTTTCAACTTTTGACTTTTCGACTACACGGCTTTGTAGACATTTCGACTTTTCATCATTTTGATTCGACTTTTCAATTGGTCGATTGACTTTTAAACTGGTCAACTTTTAAATGTTCACCTTTGCCAATTTCTGACTCTTCGACTTGTGCAATCTATCAGTTTTTGGCTTTTTAAGGTTTAGATTTCTCATTTTTTGACGTTTTTACTTTTTGAGTTGAAGAAAAGTCGACTTTTTGACCTGTCATAGAGTCGACTTTTGGATTTTTCATCTTTTTGTCTTTTTGCTCAAAGACTGACTGACTTTTCAACTTAAAGACTAGTCGACTTTTGACGTTTCAACTAGGCGACTTTGGATATATAGGTTTCCAGTTAATCGTCCCCAACTTTTTAATTTTTTCATAAGTTGAATGTTCAACCTTTTAGATTTTCGTCTTTTCGACTTTAAAATTTTCCGATTTGTTCGCTTGCATTTTCAATTTTTGACTTATTTGATTTTAAAATTTTTGACTTTTGACCTTGAAACTTTTAAATTTATCAACTTTTCGACTTCCCGATTTGCGATTTTTATTTTTTGAATTTCCATTTTTGAATTTGTGGTTTTCAATTTTTGACTTTTCGACTCGATTGTTCGACTTGTAGACGTTTTGAATTTTCTTTATTTTGATTGTTTGACTTTTCAATTGGTCGACTAGTCGACTGTTCTACTAAAAAACGTTTGAGCTGGTCGACTGTTAAATGATCACCTTTTCAACCTTTTTGACTTTTTGGCTGTTTCAACCTTTTGATTTTTAATCTTTCATCGTTTCGACTTTTCATCTTTTCGACGTTTTGACTTTTGGACTTAACAACAAGTCGACTTTTCATCTAGTCGACTTTTGGAATTATCAACTTTTTTACTTTTCGATTTCACGACTTTCTGATTCAAGACTAGTAGACGTTTTGGCTTTTCAGCTAGACGACTTGGGATTTGGAACTTTTCAGCTAGTCGTCTCCAATTTTTTAATTTTTTCATAAGTTTGTCTTTTTGACTTTCCAACTTTTCGATTTGTTAGCTCGAATTTTCCATTTTTTTACTTATTGGATTCTCATAATTTCGGTCTTTCGACTTTAAGACTTAAAATCTTCGCCACTTTAAAAGTTTTTAATAATTCGAAGTTTCAACGTTTCAATTTTTCGTCTGTTTGACTTTTAAACATTTCGATTTGTTTGCTTGAATTTTCAATTTTTGACTTATTGGATTTTCAAAATTTCGATCTTTTGACTTTAAAATATTAAAACTTTGCAACTTTTTGACTTCTCGATTGCGATTCTCAGTTTTTGATTTTGAGGTTTTTGACAATTGGCTTTTCTACTTTCGACATTTGATCATTTTGATTATTCGACTTTTTAATGAGTCAACTGCTCGACTAGTCGACTTTAAAACTTTTGTACTGGTCGACTTTGGAATGTTCACCTTTTCAAAATTATGACTTTTCGATTTGTTCAATTGTCTGTTTTTTTGGCTCTTCATCGTTTCGACTTCTCATATTTTCGACGTTTTGAGTTTTCGACTTTTAAACTTTTCATCTAGTCTATTTGACTGAAAGACTTGTCGACATTTTGACTTTTCAACTAGGCGAATATGGATTTTCAACTTTTCAGCTAGTCGTGTCCAACTTTTTGACTTCTTTAAGTCGACTTTTCAACCTTCCGACTTTTTAACTTTTTGTCTTTTTGACTTTTTATCATTTCGATTTGTTAGCTCGAATTTTTGATTTTTGAATTATTGGATTTTCAAAATTTCGGTCTTTGTATTTCAAAACTTATAAAATTTCCAACTTCTTGACTTCTCGATTAGCGACTTTCAGTTTTTTATTCTACATTTTTGGTTTTGCGATTTTCGTGTTTAAGCTTTTGAATCGACTTTTTGATTATTCGACTTTTCAATTGATCGACTGCTCGACTAGTTGACACTTCAACCTTTTTGAATTTTTTAATTTCTTGGTTAAAAAATTTTTGACGTTCCGACTTTTCATTTTTTCGACGTTTTGACTTTTTGACTTAACGAGTAGTCGGCTTTTCATCTAATCGACTCTTGGACTTATCAACTTTTTGACATTTAGACTTCATGACTTTTTGATTTCAGACTAGTTGGCTTTTTGATTTTTCATCTTTGCGACTATGGATTTCAAACATTTTGCTAGCCGTCTCCAACTTTTTAATTTTTTCATAAGTCGAATTTTCAATCTTTCAACTTTTCATCTTTTTGGCTTTAAAACTTTTTGATTTGTCAGCTCCATTTTTAAATTTTTGATTTATTTTATTTTCAAAATTTCGGGTTTTCGACTTTAAAACTTTAAAACTTTGCAAGTTTTCACTTCTTGATTTGTGATTCAAAGTTTCTGATTTTGCGATTTTCGACTTTTAACTTTTTCACTATTCGACTTTTTGATTATTCGACATTTTGATAGATCGACGGCTCGACTAGTTGATTTTTAAACTTTTTCGACTTTTTCAACCTTTTAGTTTTTAACTTTTTAACGTTTCGACTTTTCTTCTTTTCGACGTTTAGACTTAATGACTAGTCGACTTTTTGACATATCAACTTTTGATATTTCGACTTCATGACTTTTTAATTAAAAACTAGTCGACTTTTTGTCTTTTCAACTAGGCGATTTCAGATTTTTTAAATTTCAGTGTGCCGTCTTCAACTTTTTTACTTTTCAATAAGTCGACTTTTCGACTTTTTAATTTTTTGTACTTTTGACTTTCAAACTTTGCGATGTGCTATCTTGAATATTCAATTTTTGACTTATTGGATTTTCAAATATTCGGTCTTTCGACTTTAAAACTTTTAAACTTTGTAATTTTTTGACTTCTCGATTTGCGATTCTCAGTTTTTGATTTTTCGATTTTCGACCTTTGGTTTTTCGACTAGTCGCCTGTTCAACTTTTTTTTTACTTTTAGAAATTTAATCATTTTGATTATTCGACTTTTCAATTGGTCGACTATTCGACTAGACCTTTGAGCTGGTCGACTTTCAACTGTTCACGTTTTCAACGTTATGACCTTTTGACTTTTTTAACCTTTTTAAAAGTTAAAAATCATTAGTACATCAAGAAAAAAAACTAAAATAAAATTCGATTTTTCACTTTTTCCATACATTAATTGTTGCAAATTTGTTACTTTATGAAACGAAGAGTTAAGGCGAGTCGACTTTTTGACTTAAAGACTAGTCGACTTTTTGACTTTTCAACTAGGCGACTTAGGTTTTGAGCTTTCCAGCTTGTCGTCTCTAACGTTTTGATTTTTTAAAAAGTCGAATTTTCAGCCGTGACATTTTTCGACTTTTCGTCTTTTTGAATTTTAAACTTTTTGTTTTGTTAGCTCGAATTTCCAATTTTTACTTTTCGGAATTTTTAAAATTTCGGTCGTTTAAATTTTACAACTTATTGACTTCTTGATTTGCGATGCTCAGCTTTTGAATTTGCAATTTTGATTCTGCGATTCTTGACTTTTTGCTTTTGGACTATTCGGATTATTCGACTTTTTGATTTTTCGACTTTTGTGTTATCGATTAGTCGACTTTCGAACTTGTTGACTTTTCGACTCTTCGACCTTTCAACATTTTGGCTTTATGACTTTTCAACTGGTCGACTTCTCTACTAGTTGACTGTTTGACGTTTGACTTTTGACTTTTGGACATTTTCAACATTTCGACTTTTCATTTTTATATCTTTTGGATGTTTTGGATTTTAAAATTTTTTCACTAATTAAATTTTGTAGAAGTTTTTCGTTGAGTTTTACAAATAACAAACCGTTTTTTACGAGTTGTCCCGATGAGTGATGCTCAACATTAAATTCAAACCATTTTGGAGCATCAACTCCTTTTCTAAACTAGAACCAGACAAGATGAACAAAAATAAGGAGACCTCTTCATCTAAAAATTTGACAACGTTCCAGTTTTCCAAACGGCATCAAATGAGAGGATAAAGATTGCATCCTTCGTTCGCTACAGCTTAATCCAAAATCGAAAGTGCACCTCGAACTGGGCCCTAACTGGATGGCAAAATTGACACAGTCATTTAACTTTCGATTTACGGCTGTAGCCACCAGAAGCTTCATCCAGACTTCCCCAAGCATCAACATTTCTAGACTAGAACTGTTTGTTGTGTCTGGCTTCGACAATTTTCAAGTGCCCGGCTCGAGTTTTCGGTTTCGGAAAAAGGGAATAATCAGCATCCGAAGCGCTTGTCGTCGTCCCGGGAAACTAGCGATTCGCTTCCCCCTTTCAGTCTTTTGCTGAGCTAACTTCAAGTAGCACTTTTGCCAACTGCAATGATGATGCCGATGATTGCCCGGTAATGAAACTTTAATCTTTTGGGGGTGTAGGCGAAATTGAAATCGGCAGTATCTCGTAGCCAGCATCTGAACAGATTCCAGTTGAGAAATCATAAATCGAGATCTGTGGATAATTTATGCCTGCAAGTCGTTTTCGAGCCACCAGATTTAGATATTTTATGCCTTCATCCATCCATTTGCCGGGAAACCTACACGTTCCGTGTTTATCCCTAATGGTGAGATGCCATAGAAGGCAGTTCCGGTCTGATCCGGGAGAAATCAACTACTGATGCTGATGATGCTGCTGCCTTAGGCCTTAGGTTTTAAGTCTGGAAGCTGATGATACGGTCCCGATTGAGAAGGTTGATGAGGTTCCGAAACGAGGGTGAGACTTCCAGATCATCTTGATTCGAATTGCGCTCTCTTTCTTTCAACGACGGTTGGATTGGAACGAATCTCGATATCGAGATCCAGTATAGGGAGTTTGATTCAATTGGAATCAATTATTGGCACTTACAGTTAGTTCTTGTCGGTGAAATTAATTTTTGAAATCTATCCCCTGTTTCTTGAGTAAGGGATTTTTCTTAGGTTTCAATATTCTGTTGTTAGAATTTCGATCTTTCGAACTCATTCAAAACTTTCATACCATTTGGAAATAATTTACTCCCGAAAGCCAGTTGCGGAAAAGTTGATTTGCAATCGGCAACAACAAAAGTCGCCGGACAACCGGAAGGGGCATTTCATTTCGACAGCAACCTGCTCGCGCTTGCTGCATTCCATACATGATTTGCGTATCTCGTCTCCGGAAGTCGCGTCCATGCAAAACGGTTGACCACACCACTGTATGGGACGGGTTGAAGAATCATTTGCATGTCCCCAGTCCATCCAGTCGAATCGCAACGTACGCAAAAGTATTTATAAACAAAACTGCATCGGCGACGGCCCCCATGGTCATCATCTGAGGAGACTATTTAATAATAACAAGCCTGCAAAATGCAACGAATGGCAACGGACGGCCATTGAAAATCTCCCGCCTCCGTCCGCCGGCCTTTGGGATAAATATGGAACCGAAAAGTGATTTCTCGCGTCTGGGGGTCAGCAAATAAAGCGAAACCAACAAAAAAAAGTGCCATTCTCTGGAACCGGTCCACGGATTGTTTATGAAATGGTATATGCGTTTTTTTGTTGCTGTTCTGGTTCTGTTTTGATTATCTTAAGTCGTGCCAACTAGCAGCCTTGCCTTGGTGGGAGGTATTTCACAGATAAGGTTCCGTTTCTTTGTAAATGAAGGCAGTTGTCCGTTGAAAGGTTTCTTGGAAAACCAAATATTTAAATAAATTGATACTATACCAAACTGGTCAAACCAAGCTTGATTTAAAAATCCTTTATAATCAAAATAGTTTTGTTAAGATTTGTCCAACCTCGTTTTGACTATGCCTCTCAAATTTTATGCAGTCTCCTTGATCACTTCCGAAGTCATAAGCAGTGTATTAGAAATGCAACACTTTGTTTTATGAATATCTAACTTTTGAAGGCATGTATGGAAATTGATAAAATTTTCAGTAAATCTACCTAGTAATGTATTGTGTACGTGTACATAACTTGGTGACAATCTATCAAGTGGTTTTTGAGATAGCGTCCAATACTTAAATTCGTTGACAAATTTTTTTGGGCAGGATCGAGAAAAATCCAGAAAAGTCTCAGTGAGAGATCCAAAAACAGCTGGAAATCTACTTTTCGACCAAAAGTCACATGGTAAATCGTTCATGAATTCCTGAGGGATCCAATAGTGAGCTTAAATTTAAATAAAAGTGTAGACGATTGATTACATGAAGTGAGAGAAATGTGAGGATTTTTTCAATCTCAATCCGAAAATGTGAATTGAGCAAGTGATTAAAAAGTCAAATTTTCTGACTGGTTCTTCTAGCTGACCTATAAATAAGTATGACTTCATTTCTACAGGGTAGAAAAACTGCCCACCTGTGAAATAAACAAAATACGGTGGTCAAATCGTGCGCAAAATATTTGGACTGCTTGTAAGGAGATATTTTGAGTAATTTAGTAATGGACAGCAAAACGAACTCTTTAGCGGTCACCTGGCAGGTTTACATCCCCAGAAACTTTTCATTGACAAGTCTCGCCTGTATTTTTCGGAAATAAACAAGGAGAAAAAATGAAAAATTTAATCTAGTACTTGAGAAGGCTAACGATCTATGGAAACTCCAAATTACTCATTCTTTCATAACGATTAGCACGATGGCTAAAAATACATAAAAAATGCTGCCTCCAAATGCGACCGTTTTACCTGCAAAGTACTTCAATAGGTCCTTCAAAGTTTATAATATGTTTAAGTTGGATCTGAAATCGTGTCATTTCGTGTAAACGGTGGTGGAGTGTTAATAAGTATAATATGTTATTTTTGTGCCAAAGGAGAACAATTGGCTAAATTTGTTATAATTTTGATCAAATTCAAAAATTTTAGGTTATTTTGAAGGACAAGCTACAGGAAAAAGAAAACGTAATCAAAAATAGCCTTGATTTGAAAAAAGGGTAGTTCATTGTATGAATTATAGATGGCGCACGTGTTGCCCAAAAATTACCGCCGAAAAATTTCTTCATTGAACGCTATCTCAAAAACCACTTGCCAGAACATCACAAAAAAATTCACATGTAACCATTACATTTAAAGGTTATTTCGCTGATATTTTCTTCAATTTCTATCCATGCATTCAAAATTTATTCACTAAACAAAGTGCTGCATTTTTTTTCGAATACACTCCTTAGAACGCCAGTTTCCATGAACTTTGACTCGCTTGAAACTTTCTATTATGTCTTGACGGATTTTATTATTTTTAACAAAATTTTGAATGTCAGTTCATGTGTTCGGGGTCCAATTGGACATTGCCCGCGTTGTGCCATTCTACGCCTTTTTCTGTTCGGTAGTGTAGTATAGAACCCACGTTAATAATGCATATGTTTTTCTCAGAAACTTTACAAGCCATAGTCGTTTTTTTCCAGATAGTAAGTTTTAATTCCATGAGTAAACGGAAAAAATTTCCAAAAAATCCTGATTTTTTAGCTCAGCGCATACATTATGGTGATTTGAAGTTTTCCAGTTCCAAAATATTTCATATGCTATAAAATGTCGAAACGTCGTAAAAAAATTTCTCGAGCATAATCTACTTTTAAGCTCACGACAGCTTACTTTTATAGCGTTAATTGATAGAAGAATGGAAAAATAGGCTTAAACATCTGGATGAAGAAATAACTTTAAATAAATTAAAAAAAAATATTGTGACTTTTTCGTTGTGATGTAAATTTGTAAATTTAAATTATTCAGTTTTTGACTGAAACTAAGATCCCTGCTTAGCATTTACATATCTTATAAGTGAAATTATGAAATTTTCCTTTTCAAGATTAAAAATGTTGAAAAATCAGATTATTAGTGATTGAGTTACAAAATCACCTTCGAAGTTTCGGAATCATATACATTCATCACAAAAATCAAAATTAAAATTGTACATTTATAAATTAAATTCTCTGGCTTTCTATATGCAAGTTCGAATAAAAATATGATTTTTTGCGGTTGGACTGAAAATTTAGACTACGAATTTGGATAATTATGCCAGAATTCAAATTAATAGATTTAAAATCCGGCTTCTAAAGCTCAGTTCTTTTAGAAATGGGACAGCTATGAATTGGTGTATCGTAAAAACCAATCATTTTATCAAAAAAAAAAAAAAAACTATCTGAGAACTAAATTAATGTTGTCTTATGAAAAAAATAAAATAAAATTTTGAACGTTGTTTGTAAGAAATATTCCTATTTTACCCTTGGTATCTTCCTTCAGTAAACCCACACTTTTTCATTAATTTTATCGGTCTGTTCTTCCCTCATACCTCGCCTAATCAATATTTTAGATGACTGCACATTTTTTCTTCAATTTTCACTAATTTATAACCCAATATTTCCCGTTTGAGAATAACAGGGGACTAATTGGTTGGTGGATTTAGCAGCTTCGAAATTAACTGGATTTTGTTATTTATTCGATACTGCAAATCGTTTCGACGGCGATGTCAGCCGAGCAACGAAATCTGACCAAATCAAGAGAATACTCTTTTTGGCTCTTAAAGTAAACGAAAACCAGAGTTTTTTAAGCTTCTTTTCGTGTATCGTCACTAATTCGGAAACGTAACGTAGCTATAACCAAAAGAAATAGTCCTATTTCGAAAAGAAACTAAGCTACATTCGTTATGACAATCGAAATAAAGTTTCAGAATGCATAGTAAGGAATAAGATTCATCGGAATATGCTCTAATAATATTGTACAAATTCCAACAATCATCCTCGTAATCTGAATAATTTTCAAATTATAACCTGGAAAATCATGAAACCTCAATCGAGAAAACCGGGAATTTGAAAATGGAAACTTGCTGGCCGCCCTGGGTTATGATAAAAACACCTTCTCTTCCCATTTTTTTTAAACATCAGATTAAATTTTATTTTGTTAAATGAAGTTACCTTTAAAAAAAACCTTAAAAAAGGTTATAAGAGGTTGGTCTTGAAACGGAGTATGTTCTTAATTTGAAATCTTGGAAGTTAAAATTGTTTCTTGGATTAGCAAAAGGCCTCACACCAATTTGTAGCTCCATCGGTCAACACTAAGGCCACATTATACCGTGACGTGAATTCACTTTTTTGGACTTTTCTAAACTGCTATCAATCAAGAAATCAATAAATTTGCTGTAGAATGAAAAAATAGTAACAAACGGTCGCAAATTAAATTTCCTTTGAAATGAGTATGATTTGGTTACTAAAAAATTTGTATGTGTTTGTGTTGTGCTCGATTACTTTTGTGATGTGAATTCACGCTTGCTTTGATAGTTTTTGATTTCAGTAAGGTTTCCCGGTTTTCATTAAAAAATGCAAAGATTTTGCCGGGTTTATTCACTTTATTTGGTAAATCAAACAAATAAACATAAAAATTTGTGTTGAAAAAATTTATTATTTATGCCTTCAAAAAGCAATTGTTAGAGCAAGTTTTATAAAAAATGTTTTCTGGAAGCCTTAAATAGGATTTAAAATCTGTTAGTAAATTTGGATGAATTTTTTTCTTTTTGATTTTTAATTCTTGATATTTGTTGAGTAGTTTCTGGATTTTAACAAAATTTTCCTAGACATTGTCCGCATTTAGGTCGTCTATTTTGAAATGAAATGAACGGATTTTACCAGGTTTTTATAAAAAATCTGGCAACTTTAACATATCACCCTAATTTCTTGTTCTTCCTGTGAGATAGAATATCAATGGCTTTGAAAAAGTCGTGAATGAATTAATTACACACGTAGCTCTCTGATTGAACAACAATAAACAATATGCCTCTTTAAAGTTGTGACATAGTTTACTCAGTTGAAAAAAAACAGGGTTGTGAACTGAATTCATGTCACGAAATTTCAAGTTTTTATGAACCATCCTTTGCCGGCTTCAAATTTTGTGTACACTTTTAAAAGCTATTAACAACATATTGAAGAATTGTACTTTAAAATAACCACTGTTTTTCACAATCTTCGCTTAAATATTTTCAAAAAAAAGTTGTATAATTTTTTTCCAATAATTTAGATTTTTTTAAATGATGAATTATAGAAATAAAATTTTCAAAATTATGTTCAATTTGTAAAAATTCGACTATCATGAGATTCAAGATACCAAAAAATCAAATTCTGTGACGGGATTTCACTGCTTTTGTAACTCAGCTGGACTTCAACCGATTTCTATGAAATTTAGTGTTTCTGAAGCGTCTCGTTATTTTCATAGAAGATCTTCAATCTTTCAGTTAGCAAAGGTTAAAGTTTCCTCGTAAAATAAAAAAGTTCCTTTTTTGTGATGCTAATTCACTCCTTTGTTACTGTTTTGATCGTTTTTAAAACAACTTCATTGAATATAAACGTATTCTCTTTTTTTTTTAACACAATGAAGCAGTTTTTTCTGGCTTCAAAACGTACTATGCAAATTGCGAAAAATGAATTCATATATTTGTAATTAATAATTTGCTTAAAGTTGTCAAAATTTACACTTGATCCATAAAAAAATTTGATATTCAAAACTACATAAAATTTCTGCTCTTTTAACACCCGATTTGTTTTAGATGATGAACATTGTAGAAATGAAGCAAACTTAATAAAAAAAAAAAAGTTGAAATTGTTTTTTACTATCAATTTTTAAACATTTATATTTGTGTGCCCCCCCAAGTGAGTTGAAAAGGGACAGTTTCTTGCTTATTGAGAAACTCGTGTACTTAGAAACTGATCAACAATAAAAATGCGTTCATTTTAGTGTTTATTACCTTAATACAAATCATTGTACGTATAGTTTTTGAATTAGCAGATAATTTTTTTTCCATTTTTCCAATCCTCATTAATAACCTTTTTTTTTGTCTTCCACACTTATATTCAAAGAAATGTGGATGGTTGTGCCCAACTTCAGGGACAAAAAATTAAAATACAATTATTTTTTTTATTTATACACTTCCTGTGAAAGGTTGAAGCCGTATTCTTCTAAGAGTATCTTAAAAGGAAATTTTATATAATTTACATAATTTTCCACAATCTTTTAAAATTTAAAAACCTTTATGGACATTTTCTGATAAAACCCACGATTTGTGGGCCTAAGAATGTTTTGTTAAAATGTGTCACCGTGCGAGTTAATTTCTTCTTTTTTTTTATCGTTTAAATCTTGTTTAAAAAATTCTCCACCATAATTCAAACTTGTAGACGTGTCAAGTCACTTTTTGAAGTGATGCCAAACAACGCTTTTAATGGTATGAAATTTGGCAATTTTTCATGCTTCAAACTACAATTTTTTCAATTTATTAGAGCAACAACTACTGATAAATAGAATCAATACTTTTCTGGATCGCAATAACGTACTTTACAACTGCAATACGGTTTCAAATCTGGTTCCAGTACACTGACAGCTATTTGTGAGTTATCGGACTTCGTGATGGAAAAAATAGATTCAAGGAATATTGTAGGTGGTCTTTTCCTTGACTTAAAAAAAGCCTTCGACACACTCGATCACGAAATTTTATTGAAGAAACTAGAGTGTTATGGAGTAAGAGGTATTGCTAATACATTGATACGAAGCTATTTAACAAATAGAAAACAATTTGTTTGTTTAGGAGATGCAAGGAGCTCTCTCGAAAAATTGGAAGTCGGTGTTCCGCAGGGCAGCAATATAGGGCCTCTCCTTTTCTTACTGTACATAAATGATGTTAGTCGACTTCCCCTGCACGGCATACCACGCCTTTTTGCTGATGACACAGCCCTTTTTTATCCCGGCGTATGTCCAAACAACGTGGTTATGCATATGGAAGAAGATTTGAAAGTTTTGCATAAATACTTTTCCTCAAATCTTTTGACACTTAACCTTACTAAAACAAAGTACATGATTTTCCGCCCTTTTCGTAAAAAAATCGAGCAACATGATGATCCAAAACTCTCGGGTATTGCAATCGAAAGAGTAACGAACTTTAAATATTCGGGAATAATTCTTGATGAAACTTTATCATGGAGCAATCCCATACATCATTTGCAAAAAAGGATATCATGTTATAGCGGAATTCTATGGAGGGTCAAAGCATTTGTTCCACGTCATGTCTTGCTCAAGTTTTATTTTGCCTTCATACACTCTCATCTTTATTACCTAATATCTATATGGGGAAGGGCATCATTGTCCCTTTTATCACGATTACAAACCTTACAGAACCGTTGTTTAAAAACTATTTTCAATCTCCCTTTGCTTTATTCAACCAATTTAATTTATTCCAACAGTTCACACAATATTTTACCACTCACTAAACTTTGTGACCTTCAAACTATTATCTATGTATTTGATAACTTGCATTCATTAAATAGAAATCAAAGGTTCACTCCAGGAATACGCATCCATAATACCCGACATTCTAATCATTTGATACGCAGCACGTCCTCCACTTCTCGTGGACAGCGACGAATTTCATTCATTGGACCAACCAAATTTAATAGTCTTCCCTCTGATATGAAAAACATAACATACAGGAACCATTTCAAGAACAAACTAATGCAATATTTCAAAGAAAATTTAATTTGATGTTCAGCCAACCACTTTTTTAGAGTTAATTAGATACCTTTTCGAAATTTTCTTAGCTGGATAAATAATTCATTTAATTTAATTTATTAATTTAATAGTTTTAATTAATCTAATCTTAAGCCCCATTTTTAATTTGTTTTTTGTTAGCTTGTACCTTTAATAACAAAACATACTGTGAATTTGTATTGCGAAAACAAAAAAAAACTTCCAATGTCATAAAAGTACATATTATTTTCGAAGATTAATCATTAGAAGCACATAGAATCATTCCAGGAATTCAACCTTCTTTTTGTGAAATAATTCTATAAAATTTTTATCAGAAAACTGATATCAATAAAAATATAGAAACATTGTACTAAATTCTTTAAAACTGGCAACTTTGGCTTACTTTGGCTTACCTTGGGTTTTGGTTTCGAATGCTGTTGACAAACCTTATCATGATTTCTTATTCATACCTCAATTACTAAGAAGTTCGAAAATCGAAACTTTTAACTAGTTTAGATTCAAGTTCTCAAAATCCAGAAGATTTTATTCGGAAAGTCTTCGGCAACGAACTTGTTTTTTTTTTGTATTTATTTAAGAGATGAAACTGTAAGTTTTTATTTAAAATGTCATTTTTTTTGTTTTAATATAATTTTCCTTACAAAAATTTTGATATGAAATTGGGATTCTTATTTTTTTATACATGTTCGCCGTTTTGAATTATAATTGAAGCGCCTGATACGAAAGGGTGATTTATAAGTTGCATAGTGCATTCTGGTTCAATGGTCCGAATTTGAATCTTGGATTATTGTTTTGGGCACTCACTGTAGGTTTGTTCGATCTTCAATAAAAGATCGATCTCCAAGATCGATTCAAATGGACGGTTGAGGGATCGATCCACTTGAAAAAGTGGAACTTGAGGGTCGATCTCTGAAAGGTTGTCTTTTTTCCATTTTAAAGAAAACAGAGCAACTTTTTGTAAAAAAAAAGCAAAAAAAAAATGATAAGCTTCGAAACATATTGACCCGATCGGCGTGTGAAGGTTGAATCAGTAACCACAATTGGGACCTCAATATTCCGCCAGAAACCGATAATCTGAGTTGAATAGATCGATCTTCCAAAGATGATAAACTTAAACCAATCCTAAATCATTTACTCTGATCCGTTTTTTTTTCTAATTTTATATATTTATTCTTATTTTACATTTCAATTTTAGTTCTCAATGTTCAATCTCCATAATTGTTAACATTGTTCATTTTTAATCTGAATTTGTCAAAAATATGTATAAAAATCAAAATAAAGAAACAAATAAACAAAAATAGCCAGACTCAGAAACAGGGTCCTTTCTTATAAATTACTATTGGAATTATAGTTCAAAACAATAAAAATCGGCATGGGTTCGATTCCCATCTCGGTACTGGGTGTTAAATGTTAATCTTAAGTTGTCCACGTCATTTATTCAGTCTGTAAAGCCTAAATCGGATAAGACGGTGTAAAAGAAAAAAAAATCATTTTAAAGTAAAAAAAAACTGATGATTTAATTACCAATTAAGGATTAAAATAAGATTCCTTTGAATCTGATATTAAAATTAGAAATTTAATTTTAAAGATTTAATGCAACATTATTTATCATTTTGATGCTGTGTTGCTTTGCGCAACAGCCTGCCAAATACTGATTTTGGAAGTTCCTAAACCAAATCCTGATTTATCATGTTAAGGAAGAAACAACTTCCCCTCTCTACTCTGGAGAACATTTTTTGGCCCGCGTCATTCCTGCTACAGGAGTGAAAAATTGGAATCCAGAAGCGTTGAACTTTTCGCTAATCTTCAGGGACAGACTTACGTAAGCCCCGGTAATTATTCCACCATCTGGTTCGAATGTTGAAGCCTATGCTGACATTTAGCGCTTCCACCAACTGTTTCTTGGGTTTCCGAACCCTCAAGAAACGGTGCAGGGTTTTCCGGAGGAAAACGTGAGGTATGTGCCTGTGTTTTAACCAATTTTTGGTAAACCACAAGTCACAGAATCAGACTTTTAAGATTTTCGAATATTCATTCCATAAAAAATCCCATTCCACTTTTTACCCACATCGTAATAAATAAAAGTTCCCGTCAAGCTGTGCCGAAACGAATTTTGAACCATTCCACGTGTTTGTTTCCGGTTCCCGGTTCCCCTAGGGCATAGGTCGGCAACCTGCGGCTCGCGAGCCGCATGCGGCTCTTTTGATGTAAAGCTGCGGCTCTTTAGTTCACTGTGCTAATATTATATATATATATATATAAATATATATATATATATATATATATATATATATATATATATATATATATATATATATATATATATATATATATATATATATATATATATATATATATATATATATATATATATATATATATATATATATATATATATATATATATATATATATATATATATATATATATATATATATATATATATATATATATATATATATATATATATATATATATATATATATATATATATATATATATATATATATATATATATATATATATATATATATATATATATATATATATATATATATATATATATATATATATATATATATATATATATATATGGCCTGCCTTCGACCAGACCGAACTGAGCGCCATTAGAAAATTTAAAAACAACTGAAACTAAATCTAGAGTTATTCATATCCTATATCGCAAAACCGAAAACAAATGATTAAAATGAATTCCTTGAATTATAAACTATTGATTCTAGCTCATTAACATAAAAGATTTTGTATCTAGATGAAAATATTTGCACATGAAGTTCAAGTGTCTCGAAAAAATGCTGATGGCGTTCAGTTCGGTCTGGTCGAATCCCGACCATATATATATATATATATATATATATATATATATATATATATATATATATATTTTTTTTTTTTTTTTTGAATAAAATATTTTAAAATCGTTCTAAAGCAATAATTGAGTCTTACGTGTCATATTTACATAGGTTTAGAAGAGAATCTTAAATTGCCATCCGCTGTACTGCCGTTCCAAGCAAAACTGTCCCATGCGTCTTTTGGGTCATTTTCACTTTTTAGTTGGAAACAGTCTCATTTAGTGTAAACTTTCGAATAAAAACACAAACGAGTATACTTTGTTCTGAACTTACACGAAGTTTTCATCAAGGTGGTTTGTTTCTATGATGATGTTTCTACGCAAGAATGTCACACCTGAGAAAATTCCATGAATTTTTTTTTCTTCGATGGAATTTTAACCACATTTTAACTACAGCCCCGTTCGTTTTTGGCAACATGCTCGAACATTTTGTGTTGCCAAAATCGAATGTTGCCACAATCGTACGGTTTTTTTTCTGAAACTTTTTTCTCTCATTTTTACAAAATAACTATTTTTATTATCATTAACGTTGTTTTAAGTCAATTTCCGAACATTTTTAGTTTTTTTTCTCAGGATTTTGATGCATTGTGCACTATTTTTGTTTTATTTATAATCTTTGTTTTTTTTTTGTTATTTTTTCTGTTTTTGTCATTCTTCATCATTTTTAAGATGATTTTGACATTTTTAGTCTTTTGTTTGTATTTGTTTTTAATTTTTTTCAAATTTTTCATCTTTTTTGTAATTTTTGAGTACTTTATAAATTTTATAAAAACTTTTGTTTTTGTTGTTGTATTCTATCACCATTTCTGAACGTAAAAACTTTTTTTTTATGTTTGTTTCAATTATATTGGTCCTGTTATAGAGAAAACATGTGCTAAAATTGGATATTGCCAAAATCGAATGTTGCCAAAAACGAACGGGATCTGTATTGAATATTAGGTCATTTATTTTAAATAATACTTAAATAGTGGTTGGAGGAGGAGCGAGGAGCCTTTAGTAATTTGCAAAGAGCAAATTCACCAACACTTTTCGGTAGGCATTACTTACAAGTTCGTTTAACTACACATGTTTTACAAACAAAGAGATACGTATTTCTTAAGTTACGGTTCAACTGGATTGTTTGGGAAAAAACGAAACTATGCTGGCTTTAAAAATGATGGAAAAAAATGTTTCGCTCAAATTTTCTATTTATTGTAGGAAAAGTAATTTTTGTTTGCAGGAAACATTGTAAAATGATAAACTTGAACTGTATACTATACGAAAAAAAAAAGGCGATGAATTTTTAGTTGGAGAAAAATATTGAAAATATACCTGAAATTTCAATCGCGTTTCTTTTATTTGCACATTTTTCCACATGGGACAATCTTGCTTGGAACGACAGTGTAGAAACAAGCAAAAAGGACGAAATTACAAAAGAGATTTTTTTGCAGTCCAGTTTTATAATTTTTGCTTTTTACTTTTTGTAAGCATCAGCATCAGATCAAGTTTTAATTTAGAGTTACCCCAACGAATGACTGCTGTTTTAAACCAACAAACACTTAAATCTAAATATTTTATTTCAAAACATGTGTATATTTCTGAATCAGTCAGTTGCTGGCGGGAAAACCAAAGTTTTTCGTTTACACAATAAAAGATCTTAGACAGCCTCTATTTTGTTATCAAACAATGTAAACCTTATAATTTTTTTTATTTTGAGCACTCGCAATTTTTTGCCTTTAATGAAAATTTATCAGTTGAGATTTCCAAACCGTTTTAAAAATTAATCAACCATTTCGTAAAATATTTACATCTTTGTCGCGTAACAGCACAACAGTTTTGGAAACAACCTTCTCAATTCTCTCTTATTTATTTGAATTGAAAACGATAATTTTGATGTATCTGAATGTAGGTGCCTCATGAGCATTTCAGACTGCCCGGTTTTTTTCGGGCTTTCCCAGATTTTCAAAGAAAAAAATAGGAATGCCAGGCCCGGTCCGATTTCCCGAATATCGAGGAAAAAGGCGAGTTTTTTTCGGGGTTATTAACAATTTTTAAGATATATCGAGTTTTCAACATGTTTTAGCGAAATAAATTTGCACACATTGTTTAAAATTGTGAGAAAAGATTTGAACGCCGATGATATGCCTTGGTAAAAATCATTTTTCATGTGATTATTTTTCAGCTTTTCTTTTTCTAGAGTTAAACATTTAGAAACCAAAAGTCCGGATTCCTAGCCTGGATACCTAGATAAAAACCTAATTCTAAAACTAAGAATTAGGAATTACATTTCAAAGTTTGACAGCTTTTTAAACTTGAATCAGCTTTGAGAATAAATGCAAATTTCAATTCTGAAAAAAATCTATTTGAAAACTTTATCACGGGCTAATTACTTTTAATCAATAACTTAATTGACCTTTACACAGCACAGCACACCTTATGAAGCAGTTTTTTTTTAATATTAAAATAATATGTATCTATTTTAAAAAAAAGTAAACCTTTGAGCCTTTGAACACATTTAAAATTTCAAGTGTGATGTCTCGAACCAATATTCTCATAAATTTTGAACGAAGTTTCTGTAACGGACATTTTTTTTCATTTTCGATTAAGATTTAATCACCGTTGATTAAATTTTATTAAATTTTGTTTTGAAACTTCAAAAATATCCTTGAGCTGATTTTGTCAGCTTAAACCACATTTTCGCAGATTTATACTGGTCGAACCACATTTTATACAATGTATTTAATTTCACTTTTTTTCAATTTCACAATACTGAAGAAGCTCATGTGACATAATATAAGATTTTTGAATTTTTCAGATGCATCAAATTCTGAAAACACGTTCGCTTGATGTTATGATTTTTTTTAATTCTACCAGTTGTCAGGAGCATAATTTTTGAATGTTAAAATTTTCAAATTAAATTTAAGTTAATTTTACCTCATACTTTTGGATTTTGGAAAGTGTAAACTAAATATGAGGAAATTTAGTTCCCTTTGCTTTATTTTAAAAGCTTTTCTTTGAAGAAAAAATTATAAATATTCTGCATATTTAAATAAGTTCAAATCTTACATTTCACATCATGCAAAGCATTCATTTAAGGTTTACATGGATTTAAAATTTTCTTGGCTTTCTATAAAATTGATATAAAATCAAACCATGGTATCATTGAGAACCCATGTACTTAACCCTTCATTTCATGATTTTTTATTTTTCCATCAAAATCATTGCAAACGGTTGCAAATGATGTGTACACCAAGAAAAAAAATTAAAATAAAATACGATTTTTCGCTTTTTCCATACATTAATTGTTGCAAATTTGTAACTTTATGAAACGAAGGGTTAATGATAATCAGAAACCGATTTAAAAGAAAAATCCAAGAGTTAGAAAAAAACTATTTTGAGTTTAAAGATATTTTCGTAGATCTAATGTTCGTTGACCATTCATATATTTGGATTTTTTTTTTTCATTTAAAACAAAAATAATAAATCTTAAATGTGGCTCTTTCAAAGTCTGAAATTTTGAAATTTGAAGTTTTTGGCTCTTCTGGCTCAAAAGGTTGCCGACCACTGCCCTAGGGGGCTCGCTTGAGTCCCCTTTTTCTTTCGACGACGACGACAACGACAAAGTTCATCTCGAAACCGATACAAATGTGTCCTGCCACGCTTCTTTGCAAATATCAAACGCAATAACCGGGGAACACATGCAGAACGTCGAACATGAACAGAACATGAGGCATGAAGCCAACCGGTGTTGGTCGGGAATTACTTTTAATTTAACGCCTTACTGCCATCGGAATTGGTTTCGGTTAGCTGAATTTCGTCTAGCGATGGTGACTGAAAAAAATGCATAATTTTGTTCGTCGAGAGCGAAAAAAAAATACTGGCACTTTTCCCCAAGGTTCGATGTTATCTTCAAAGATGAACCCCTTTTTATCGCTAGCTGCAAAACTAAGTGTGCCTTGACGAGTTTATGAGCCTCAGAGTCGATTTCGGCGGTGTCGCGATGGCAACACCGATTCCGTCCCTTTGATGTCTTCTTTTCGAGGAAATCAGTGCAGCCAATCGAAACGGTTGACGGTAGTTTTTGTTGTTGTTGGCATGGTTGCGAAAGCTAGCTTGCTTTGGTTTTTTTTCCGTCGAAAATAAATCACAATCAGCTTCAGGATTTTTGGACAATAAAACTGAACTCTCGGAACAATAATGACTTCAAACTGAAATAACTAGACCCTCAAAAATCTGATTCAGGGGATGCTCCGTTGAAAAATGAGGGATCATCACTTACCGATTGTAGCTCCCCCTTAAAACGCTTTCAATCAGCGTGAAGTTACTTTTTATTGCGAATATATTATGCGATTTCGTGTGTCCCCTATCATGTTGAACATACCCGGTTGTCTTGGGAGAAGATTTATGAACCAGCGATATTTTTCTCCGTCTCTGGAAGGGCTTCCAGTTCTATGTTGCCGAATGAAAATGTTTGACTTTTTCGAGGGACACAGTTTTTGGTTATTTGGTGTGCTGGTATGAGAATCGTAGAAGCTGGGGGTGATTAAGTGACACACGCTGTAATTTACGCAATCTATGAGCCGTGCAGTAGTTTAAGGAACTCCTATTTATCTTTCTCACCCTGTGATCTTATGATGAAGTTCAATTTAGTAGATGGTTTTTCTTAACTACTACTATTAATTTAGAACAGTGTTTCTGAATAAAACTTTCAATTTAAGAAATTTAAATTTGTATTCTCTAGTCAATAAAGTTAAGAATGTTAAGGAAGTCAAGAAAGTCAAGAAAGTAAACAAAAAAAATCAAAAAAGTCCAGAAAGTCATAAAAGTCTAAAAAGTCAGCATAGTGAAAGTCAAGGAAGGTAAGAAAGTCAAGAGAATGAAGAAAGTCAATGAAATTCAAGAAAGTTAAGAAAGTAAAAAAAAAAAGAAAGCCAAGACAAATTAGTGAAGTCAAGAAAGTCAAGAACGTCAAGAACGTCAAGAACGTCAAGAACGTCAAGAACGTCAAGAACGTCAAGAACGTCAAGAAAGTCAAGAAAGTCAAGAGAGTCAAGAAAGTTAAAAAGTCAATAAAATCGAGAAAGTCAAGAGAGTCAAGAAAGTTAAGAAAGCCTGGGAAGTCAAGAAATCCAAGAGAGTTAAGAAAGTCAATAAAATAGAAAGTCATGAAATTGAAAAAAGACAAGAAAGTCAAGACACTCAAGTATATGAAAATAATCCAAAAAATCAAGAAAATCAAGAAAATCGAGAAAATCAAGAAAATCAAGGAAATCAATAAATCAGGAAAATCAAGAAAATCAAGAAAATAGCGCAAATCAAGAAAATCAAGAAAATCAAAAAAATTAGCAAAATCAAGAAAATTGGACAAATCAAGAAAATCAAGAAAATCGAGAAAATGAAGAAAATCAAGCAAACAACAAAAAATCAAAAAAATCAAGAAAATTGAAAAAATCAAGAAAATCAAGAAAATCAAGAAAAACAACCAAATCAAGAAAATCAAGAAAATCAAAAAAATCAAGAAAATTATAAAATCTAGAAAATCTAGTAAATCAAGAAAATTTAGCAAATCAAGAAAATCAAGAAAATCAAATATATCAAAAGAATCAAAAAAATCAAGAAAATCAAGAAAATCAAGAAAATCAAGAAAATCAGGAAAATCAAGAAAATCAAGAAAATCAAGAAAATCAAGAAAATAAAAAAAAACAAGAAAATCAAGAAAAGCAAGGAATGCAAGAAAACAACGGAAACTAAGAAAATCAAGAGAATCAAGAAAATCAAGAAAATCAAGAAAATCAAGAGAATCAAGAAAATCAAGAAAAACAAGAAAATTAAATATAAAACAAATACAGAAAATCAAGAAAATCAAGAAAATTAAGAAAATCAAGAAAAAAAAAAAAAAAGAAAATCAAGAAAATCAAGAAAATTATTTAAATCAAGAAAATCAAGAAATTCAAGATAATCAGGAAAATCAAGAAAATCAAAAAAATCATTAAAATCCATTATATCATGAGGAAAAAATTTATTTTTTCCAAAAAATGAATCCAAAAAATCCAGAAAATAAAGAAAATTGAGAAAATCAAGAAAATAAAGAAAATCAAGAAAATCAAGCAAATCAAGAAAATAAAAAAAATGAGGAAAATCAAGAAAAGCAAGAAATGCAAGAAAACAACGGAAACAAAGAAAATCAAGAAAATCAAGAAAATCAAGAAAATCAAGAAAATCAAGAAAATCAAGAAAATCAAGAGAATCGATAAAATCAAGAAAACCAAGAAAAACAAGAAAATTAAATATAAAAAAAATACAGAAAATCAAGAAAATCAAGAAAATCAAGAAAATCAAGAAATAAAGAATATCAAGAAATCAAGAACTCAAGAAAATAAAAATCAAGGAAATTAATAAAATCAAGAAAATTAAGAAAATCAAGAAAATCAAGTTATCAAGAAAATCAAGAAAATCAAGAAAATCAAGAAAATCAAGAAAATCAAGAAAATCAAGAAAATCAAGAAAATCAAGAAAATCAAGAAAATCAAGAAAATCAAGAAAATCAAAAAAATCAAGAAAATCAAGAAAATCAAGAAAATCAAGAAAATCTAGAAAATCAAGAAACTCAAAAAAGTCAAGAAAATCGCGAAAATCAAGAAAATCAAGAAAATCAAGAAAATTAAGAAAATCAAGAAAATCAAGAAAATCAAGAAAATCAAAAAAATCAAGAAAATCAAGAAAATCATGAAAATCAAGAAAATCAAGAAAATCAAGAAAATCAAGAAAATCAAGAGAATCAATAAATTCAAGAAAACCAAGAAAAACAAGAAAATTAAATATAAAAAAAAATACAGAAAATCAAGAAAATCAAGAAAATCAAGAAATAAAGAATATCAAGAAATCGAGAACTCAAGAAAATAAAAATCAAGGAAATTAAGAAAATCAAGAAAATTAAGAAAATCAAGTTATCAAGAAAATCAAGAAAATCAAGAAAATCAAGAAAATCAAGAAAATCAAGAAAATCAAGAAAATCAAGAAAATCAAGAAAATCAAGAAAATCAAGAAAATCAAGAAAATCAAGAATATCAAGAAAATCAAGAAAATCTAGAAAATCAAGAAACTCAAGAAAGTCAAGAAAATCAAGAAAATCAAGAAAATCAAGAAAAACAAGAAAATCAAAAAAATTAAGAAAATCAAGAAAATCAAAAAAATCAAGAGAATCAAGAAAATCATGAAAATCAAGATAATCAAGAAAATCAAGAAAATCAAGAAAATCAAGAAAATCAAGAAAATTAAAAAAAATCAAGAAAATCGAGCAAATCAAGAAAATCAAGAAAATTGAGAAAATTAAAAAATCGATAACTCAAAAACATCCAGACAATCCAGAATATCTAGAGAAAAAATAATTTTTTTCCAAAAAATGAATCCAAAAAATCCAGAAAATAAAGAAAATAAAAAAATCAAGAAAATAAAGAAAATCAAGGAAATCAAGCAAATCAAGAAAATAAAAAAAATCAAGAAAATCAAGAAAAGCAAGAAATGAAAGAAAACCACGGAAACTAAGAAAATCAAGAGAATCAAGAAAATAAGAGAATCAAGATAATCAAGAAAATCTAGAAAAAACAAGAAAAACAAGAAAATTAAATATAAAAAAAAACACATAAATTCAAGAAAATCAAGAAAATCCAGAAAATCATGAAAATCAAAAAAATCAAGAAAATTAAGAAAATTAAAAAAATCAAGAAAGTCAAGAAAATCAAAAAAAAATAAATAAAACAAGAAAATCAAGAAAATCAAGAAAATCTACAAAACAAAGAAAATCAAGAATATCAAGAAAAACAGGAAAATCAAGAAAATCAAGAAAATTAAGAAAATCAAGAAAATAAAAAAAACAATAAAATCCAGAAAATCAAGAAAATCATGAAAATCACGAAAATCAAGAAATTGAAAAAAATCAAGAAAATCAAAAAAAACCAAGAAAATAAAAAAAAAATCAAAAATCCAGAAAATCAGGAAAATCAAGACAATTAAAAAAAATCAAGAAAATCAAGAAAATCAAGAAAATCAAGAAAATCAAAAAAATAAAGAAAATCAAGAAAATCAGAAAATCAAGAAAATTAAGAAAATCAAGAAAATCAAGAAAATCAAGAAAATCAAGAAAATCAAGAAAATCAAGAAAATCAAGAAAATCAAGAAAATCAAGAAAATCAAGAAAATCAAGAAAATCAGGAAAATCACGAAAATCAAGAAAATCAAGAAAATAAAGAAAATTAAAAAAATCAAGAAAATCGAGCAAATCAAGAAAATCAAGAAAATCAAGAAAACCAAGAAAATCAAGAAAATCTAGAAAAAAAAGAAAAAAAAGAAAATCAAGAAAATCAAGAAAATCAAGAAAATCAAGAAAATTAAGGAAATCCAGAAACTCAAGAAAATCGAGAAAATCAAGTTATTGTCATTTTTGTCATTTTTGTCATTTTTGTCATTTTTGTCATTTTTGTCATTTTTGTCATTTTTGTCATTTTTGTCATTTTTGTCATTTTTGTCATTTTTGTCATTTTTGTCATTTTTGTCATTTTTGTCATTTTTGTCATTTTTGTCATTTTTGTCATTTTTGTCATTTTTGTCATTTTTGTCATTTTTGTCATTTTTGTCATTTTTGTCATTTTTGTCATTTTTGTCATTTTTGTCATTTTTGTCATTTTTGTCATTTTTGTCATTTTTGTCATTTTTGTCATTTTTGTCATTTTTGTCATTTTTGTCATTTTTGTCATTTTTGTCATTTTTGTCATTTTTGTCATTTTTGTCATTTTTGTCATTTTTGTCATTTTTGTCATTTTTGTCATTTTTGTCATTTTTGTCATTTTTGTCATTTTTGTCATTTTTGTCATTTTTGTCATTTTTGTCATTTTTGTCATTTTTGTCATTTTTGTCATTTTTGTCATTTTTGTCATTTTTGTCATTTTTGTCATTTTTGTCATTTTTGTCATTTTTGTCATTTTTGTCATTTTTGTCATTTTTGTCATTTTTGTCATTTTTGTCATTTTTGTCATTTTTGTCATTTTTGTCATTTTTGTCATTTTTGTCCTTTTTGTCATTTTTGTCATTTTTGTCATTTTTGTCATTTTTGTCATTTTTGTCATTTTTGTCATTTTTGTCATTTTTGTCATTTTTGTCATTTTTGTCATTTTTGTCATTTTTGTCATTTTTGTCATTTTTGTCATTTTTGTCATTTTTGTCATTTTTGTCATTTTTGTCATTTTTGTCATTTTTGTCATTTTTGTCATTTTTGTCATTTTTGTCATTTTTGTCATTTTTGTCATTTTTGTCATTTTTGTCATTTTTGTCATTTTTGTCATTTTTGTCATTTTTGTCATTTTTGTCATTTTTGTCATTTTTGTCATTTTTGTCATTTTTGTCATTTTTGTCATTTTTGACATTTTTGACATTTTTGTCATTTTTGTCATTTTTGTCATTTTTGTCATTTTTGTCATTTTTGTCATTTTTGTCATTTTTGTCATTTTTGTCATTTTTGTCATTTTTGTCATTTTTGTCATTTTTGTCATTTTTGTCATTTTTGTCATTTTTGACATTTTTGTCATTTTTGTCATTTTTGTCATTTTTGTCATTTTTGTCATTTTTGTCATTTTTGTCATTTTTGTCATTTTTGTCATTTTTGTCATTTTTGTCATTTTTGTCATTTTTGTCATTTTTGTCATTTTTGTCATTTTTGTCATTTTTGTCATTTTTGTCATTTTTGTCATTTTTGTCATTTTTGTCATTTTTGTCATTTTTGTCATTTTTGTCATTTTTGTCATTTTTGTCATTTTTGTCATTTTTGTCATTTTTGTCATTTTTGTCATTTTTGTCATTTTTGTCATTTTTGTCATTTTTGTCATTTTTGTCATTTTTGTCATTTTTGTCATTTTTGTCATTTTTGTCATTTTCTGGCATTTTTTGGCATTTTTGTCATTTTTTGTCATTTTTGTCATTTTTGTCATTTTTGTCATTTTTGTCATTTTTGTCATTTTTGTCATTTTTGTCATTTTTGTCATTTTTTGGCATTTTTGTCATTTTTTGTCATTTTTGTCATTGTTGTCAATTATGTAATCATTTAAAATATTTTTCAACGAAATTTCCCCCTTATTTTGTTTTGAATATCCGGGCATACCCGTGTAATCCGGGCAATCTGGCAAGCTTAACATAGATCCATTTGGTGAATTATGCTTCGAGTTTGTTTCTAGAAAACGAACAAACTTTCAAAAGTATTATTGTAATGAAACTTCAATCCGAAGTAGCACCTGAAATAATTAGGACTTTCGCTCGTTCAATCAGACGTATCAGGGCTCAAGCAAATGAATCCGAGGCCCAATCAAAATTTCATTTTACGGTCCATCACCGCGGTGGAATTCGAACCTCTACCTAATTAAAGCAAAATTGTCCCCTATTAGTCGGGAGCTGCGAAATGATGATGCTGGTGTTGCACCAGGCAGGCAGCAGATGTCGCAAAACGCGCATCGGATTCCTCCGTTTAGTTGAGGCAAAACTGCAATTAGCGCAATGGGGGCCACATCACTTGAGTGCATCTACACACGACTTACTTAGTATGGTACCTAACTAAAAGTAGAGAATTGGACTTTCAGTGAGTGCGTATGTTGTGTTTTGTCCGAAGCTAACCGGTAACTTTTAGTCGTTTCAAAACGAACGGCACATTTGCGAACAAACATTGACCTCTTAAACTGAACCTTACTCAAACTGACGACACGGTGGGCATATCGTTTTCTGTTTGCGTATTTTTTCGCAACTCGTCGTCACGCGAAAGAGGGCGCGAAATTCTTGTCATGATGGCTTGTAGCTTCATGGGAACCGTCCGAAAGCGCCGACGAAATGGGATCCATCTGATGGAGGTCATCGCTTGATATTTGTTTTTTTTTCTTATGAAATGGTGCGAAAACATTGTAAACGCTACAGTAGTTGTTTGAAAGTTGCAACTGAAGCTGGGCGAATTTGCAGTGGCAATCAGGTTAATTGATTTCTTTATTTTTTTATGAATCGTTAAACCTACTTAAGGCTACCGTGCTATGTCCTGGTTTGTTCGAAATTTTTCAATCATCAACTTCAGAAACAATTTTTCAAACGTGGGTTATGAAAAAGTCAAACATTTTTCACGGTCGCCATGCAAAAAAAGTTTGATTTTTTCATTTCATACTTCTTACTTACTTCACACAATACGAAAGTTTTTGTTAATTAATCTTATTTTGACGGTCGCCATGTAATAGAAGAGTACTACAATTTTCCTTTCACGAAAAGCAAATCAATTTCTAACCCAGTTCTTATAATCTGGATAAGGATTTAGAAATGAAATGTTGTTTTTTCGAAAATATCTAATTGTTTTTATTTTCTTTTTCAGGTATGCTACATAACTTAACCATTGCAAAATGCTCGTAAGTAAACGATCAATGTAAGGAATATTTTCTAAATATTTCTCGATTGGATGCCTTTTCAAAAATACTACTCTTGACAAATTTTCTGCTTCTGACATCGGCACAACCAAACTCTAGAGCTAAAGAACTTTAAAAACCGTACTGGCAAATGTCGGTCAGATGATTATGCAAAGCCGCTTTCCGGTTTTTGGGCATCGGGACGTCCGTTGTTCGCACACCAGAAAAGTCATTCTTGCAGCTTTGCAAGCTGGAAAGTGTCGGCGATTTGCCTTCTGTTGATGTTGTTTTTGAGAAGATTGCCGAATCAGCCCAAAATTTCGCGCTCAATCGCTTGACGCAACGTAAACAAAACAGCCCACCAACGACGACGACGACGATTGGAACTTGATTTGTTGATTTTAAGCCTGATTTATCTGGATTATTGGGTGGAACTTTTCGACTCGAGTGAGCGAATCATTTTTTCCAAAGCTTTGACATCATTGAGTGGATTTCTAGTATTGAAGCCTATTTTTAATTTCAATTCAAAAGCACTCAAAGTCAACTGTCATCAACCGAGAAAGCATTCCACTTTCCATTAGAGCGTTTTAAAATTGACACCTTGCCCGACAATTCCGGTTCATCAAGTCTCTATCGTCAGCCTCCGACAATAATGGCAATAAAATTGACATTGATGCGTCTGATAAACTTCATCGCGTCACTGATGTGACACATTTCGTTTCATTTGGTCCCTCGAAAGCTGACTGAAATCGATGGATAATCGATATCGGAAAAGCAGCTGCAACAACTCCAAACCCGGATAAACAGACGACGATCTTTCAAGAGGCACCAGTTCCGATTAGGGGAAGCTATGCAATAATAATTCGCAGCATCCATCGTTGGATTGTTGGATGCTTTACGATCTTGTAAAGCCACTTTATTACTAAATCGACGGCCGGCATCCTCCTAGAGCTAGGAAAGGCAGCTCTCGCAGAAGGTGGCAAACCGAAGCCGACCCAAGAGATTTTACTATATAATGCAAAACCGGATCTGACGGGTGCTGTCTGTTTTTTTCTTATCCGGCAACAGTTGCTACACTGAAAAAAAAAACTGTCGTTTTTTGGAAAATTTTCAAACAATTTTGAACTGAAGAACTTTAAAAAAAAAATCTATTTTTTCAGAAATTTAACTTACAGTTTAATTAACATAATTTATAAGTGACAAATTTTTTAGAGTGTCAAAATGCAGCCGGTAAGAAAGCTGGTTCACCTTGAAGATTGGCGCGATGGATGTTGGCGGCGTCGGTAGCAGATTGTTTTCACTCTCGGTATCATTGGGTTATTTAGGAGGAGAAGACGGAATATTTTGTTCATACATACGATCATGTAGGAAGAGTGATGCCCGCCGGCAGGACATGTGTGTTGCTTCCAGTTGCGGCAGCGCAATTCCGGATTGTTTTTTCTCTGCCTCTTCTTGTTTTGGTGTGATATGTCGGGTGTGCTGTTGGTTCCGGCAACACTTTGGTTTATGGATGTTTTGAAATGATGACGGCTGTCTGGCTAATGGTGCGATTATTGGCGGCAGTAACGTCAAACTTGGAAGTTATGATATTTTCCGGAGGTTCTTCGATGAATTTTATTGAAAGAAATCATTAAGGAAACTAAGACTGAAAGACTAAGGGACTGAGATTGAGAAACTGAGACTGGCAGCCTGAGATTGAAAAACTGAGAATGAGCGACTGGAACTGAAAGACTAAGACTGAGAGACTGAAACTGAGGGTTCGAGGCTTGGAGACTCAAACTTAGAGACTATGACTGAGAGACTGAGAACGACAGAAAAAAAATTAGAGAATCAGACTGAGAAACGCAGAATGAGAGACTCGAACTGAGAGACTCAGTCTGAGAAATGCAGACTTCGAGACTCAGACTGCGAGACGCAAACAGAGGGATTCAGACTGAGAAAATCAGACTGAGAGACTCAGACTGAGAGACTCAGATTGAGAGATTCAGACTGAGAGACTCAGACTGAGAGATTTAGATTGAGAGTCTCTCATTGAGAGACTGAGACTGAGAGCCTGAGACTGAGACTGAACAACTCAGAATATGAGACTCAGACAGAGAGACTCAAATTGAGAGAATCAGACTGAGAGACTCAGACTGAGAGGCTCAGACTGAGAGACTCAGACTGAGAGGCTCAGACTGAGAAATTCAGACTGAGACATTCAGACTGAGTAACTTTGGCTGATAGACTCAGACTGAGAGACTCGACTAAGAGACTAAGACTGATAGGGTTACCATATCCTCCAACGCCAAAAAGAGTACTTTGAAATCATATTTCCAAATATTAAGGAGAAACGGGAGAAACCAGGAGATTTAAATTCAAATAGTGACAATAAGTTGCTAGTTATGTGATTTACCTAGCAATTATGACTTTTCAAAAAACACTTTTAAAAATTGAAAATTTTCGTTTTGAGTTTTTTTAAACTTTCTTGCAGATTTTTAGTGAAAAGTCAAAGGGTCGTTGGGTTATTCGAAGAGATAGAGATAAGAACATCGCAAACATGAGAAAATGATGCATTTATAAAGGAGTTCTAATTGCTGTTGTGCTCTTTGCCAAATGTTGGGCGCTAATTTCATATTCAAAGGCGCTACACAGTTTATTTCGACGCCTGGATGAAGATTTTCATTAAAGTGCTTTTGAAACTTTCGATGCTGTTATTTTTTACTTATAGAAAAGTACCGCTGATGAAATAGCAAACTTGCTTTTAACGAAAAATTTAGATTTAAATCGATTTGTGATTCTTTTAATTTTAATTCATCGTTTGGAGAACTCAACAAAGTAGAGAAACCTGAAGTACCATGCCATGAATGTATAAAGTGTTGCATTTCTTTCGAACCTCTTTTACATATAGGAACACAAACTTAACCCTTCATTTCATGATTTTTTAATCATTTTAAATAGTTGGAAATGATGAGTACATCAAGAAAAAAAATTAAAATAAAATACGATTTTTCACTTTTTCCATACATCAATTGTTGCAAATTTGCAACTTTATGAAACGAAGGGTTATGAAATGGAAGAAATAAGTTCGTTTTCGATAAACTGTCTTTCAGCAGAAAAAAGAGTACATTCCGCAAGATTTTACAAAAAGAAGAGTACGCTCATTTCTCGAATGAAAAAGAGTACATGTACTCTTAAAAGAGTACGTATGGTAACCCTAAAGACTGAGAAACTAAGACTGAGAGACTACAAGACTCAAACTGAGAAATTTGGACTGAAAGACTCAGACTGAGAGATTTAGATTGAGAGACTCTCACTGAGAGACGTAGACTGAGATACAGAGAATCTTAGACTAAGAGACTGAGACAAAGAGACTGAGACTAAGAAACTCAGACTGAGACACTCAGATTGAGAAACTAAGACTGAGAGACTCAGACTGCGGGAATCAGACTGAGAGACTCAGATTAGGAGACTCAGACTGATAGGCTCAAATTGGGAGACTCTGACTAAGAGACTCAGAAATTCAGACTGAAAGGCTCAGACTGAGAGACTCGACTAAGAGACTCAGACTGAGAAACTAAAACTAAGAGATTCAGACTATAAGACTCACACTGAGAGACGAAAACTGAGGGATTCAGACAAAGAAATTCAGACAGAGAGACTCAAGCTGAGAGACTCAGGCTCAGCGAATTGGATTGAGAGATTGTCACAGAGAGACTGAGGCTGAGAGACTGAGACTGAGAGACTGAGACTGAGAGACTGAGACTGAGAGACTGAGACTGAGAGTCTGAGAATGAGAGTTTGAGAGTTTGAGACTTATCGACTCAGAATGAGATACTCGGACTGAGAGACTCAGATTGAAAAACTCGGATTGAGGTACTCAGATTGAGAAACTAAGATTTAGAGAATCACACAGAGAGACTCAGATTGAGAGACTCAGACTGAGAGACTAAAATTGCGAAACTCAGACTGAGAGACACAAAATGAGGGATTCAGACTAAGAAATGAGAGTTTGAGAGTTTGAGACTTATCGACTCAGAATGAGATACTCGGACTGAGAGACTCGGATTGAGAGACTCAAACTGAGAGACTCAGATTGAAAAATTCAGATTGAGGTACTCAGATTGAGAAACTAAGACTTAGAGGATCAGACTGAGAGATTCAGACTGAGAAACTTAAACTGAGAGATTCAGACTGAGAGACTCAACTAAGAGACTCATACTGAGAAACTAAGATTGAGAGACTCAGACACCCAAAACTCAGACTGAGAGACGCAAAATGAGGGATTCAGACTGAGAAAATCAGACTGAGAGACTCAGAATTAAAGAGACAGATTGAGGGACTCAGGCCGGGAGACTCAGTCTGATAGACTCATACTGAGAGGTTTAGCTTGAGAGACTCTCACTGAGAGACTGAGACTGAGAAACTCAGAATAAGAGACTCAGAATTAGAGACTCAGATTAAGAGACTCATACTGAGAGACTCAGACTGAGAGGCTCAAACTGAGAAGCTCAGACTGAGAGGCTCAGACTGAAAGAATCAGACTGAGAGACTCGACCACGAGACTCAGACTGAGAGACTCAAATTGTGAAACTCAGACTGAGAGACGCAAAATAAGGGATTCGGACTAAGAAATTCAGAATGAGAGACTTAGACTGAGAAACTCAAACTGAGAGACACAGACTGAGAGACTCAGACTGAGAGACTCAGACTGAGAGACTCAGACTGAGAGACTCAACTAAGAGACTCATACTGAGAAACAAGAATTGAGAGGCTCAGACTCACAAAATTTAGACTGAGAGACGCAAAATGAGGGATTCAGACTGAGAAAATCAGACTGAGAGACTCAGACTGAAAGACTCAGATTTTGGGATTCAGGCTGGGAGACTCAGTCTGACAAACTCATACTGAGAGATTTAGATTGAGAGACTCTCACTGAGAGACTGAGACTGAGACTGAGAAACTCAGAATAAGAGACTCAGATTGAGAGACTCATACTGATAGAGACTCGTACTGAGAGACTCAGACTGAGAAACTTAGGCTGTTAGACTCAGACTGAGAGACTCCACTAAGAGACTCTGACTGAAAAACTAAGACTGAGAGACTTAGACTACAAGGCTCAAACTAAGAAATTCGGACTGACAGACTCAGACTGAGAGATTTAGATTGAAAAACTCTCACTGAGAGACGTAGACTGAGAGACAAAGAGTCTGAGACTAAGAGACTAAGACAAAGAGACTGAGACTGAGAAACTCAGATTGAGAGACTAAGACTATGAGAATCAGACTGAGAGACTCAGACTGAGAGACTCAGACTGAGAGACTCAGATTGAGAGACTCAGACTGATAGACTCGTACTAGGAGACTCAGACTAAGATACTTAGACTGAGAAATTCAGACTGAATGACTCAGACTGAGAGACTCGACTAAGAGACTCAGACTGAGAAACTAAAACTAAAAAACTCAGACTACAAGACTCACACTGACGAAAACTGAGGGATTCAGACAAAGAAATTCAGACTGAGAGACTCAGGCTTAGAATCTCAGACTGAGAGTATTGGATTGAGAGATTGCCACAGATAGACAGAGACTGAGAGACTGAGACTGAGAGACTGAAACTGAGAGTCTGAGACTGAGAGTTTGAGACTTAGAGACTCAGAATGAGATACTCGGATTTTGAGACTCAGATTGAGAGATTCAAACTGAGAGACTCAAATTGAAAAACTCAGATTGAGAGACTCAGGTTGAGAAACTAAGACTGAGAGAATCAGACGGAGAGACTCAAATTGTGAAACTCAGACTGAGAGACTCCAATTATGAAACTCAGACTTAAAGACTCAGACTGAGAGACGCGAAACGAGGGATTCAGACTAAGAAATCCAGACTGAGAGACTCAGACTGAGAAACTAAGATTGAGAGACTCAGACTACAAGACTCAGAGTGAGAGACACAAAATGAGGAATTCAGACTGAGAAACTTAACCTGAGAAACTTAGACTGAGAAACTCTGACTAAGAGATTTATACCGAGAAATTCAGACTCAGAGCCTGAAACGGAGAGACTCAGACTGAGAGACGTAGCTCAAAATTTGAAAACTGAAAGTTGAGATAACCATGTAGACTGAAAAGTAGAAAGGGTGATACTGAGAGACTTCAACTGAAAGGTTGGATTCGTCTGAGTTTTTAGAGCTTACAATTTCGGACAAAATTTCAAATGTCTGGAAGACTAAGACTGGAAGTTTGAGACAGAGAATAAGTGACAGAACACAGATTTAAAATGAGAAAAATGAAGCTGAAAGATTATATAGTGTCAGAAATTCTAAAAAAAAAAATACTGAATGCATTTTCATGTTGTGATCCCAAATTAAGCTGAGAAACCCGAAAAGAAGCTTCTAAAGGCCAAACATGCATTTTAAAGTTGTGATCCCAAAGTAAGTCAGGATCCCGAAAAAACGCTTCTAAAGGCAAGAAAATGCATTTTAAAGTTGTGATCCCAAATTAAGCTCAGACCTCCGAAAAAAAGCTTCAAAAGGCCAGAAAATGCATTTTTTTGTGATCCCAAATTGAGAATCCCGAAAAAACGCTTCTAAAGGTCAGAAAATGCATTTTAAAGTTGTGATCCCAAATTAAGCTGAGAATCCCGAAAAAAACGCTTCTAATGGCCAGAAAATGTATTTTAAAGTTGTGAGCCCAAATTATGCTCAAAATCCCGAGAAAACGCTTCTGAAGGCCAGAAAATGCATTTTAAAGTTGTATCCCAAATTAAGATCAAAATCCCGAGAAAACGCGTCTAAAGGTCAGAAAATGCATTTTTATGTGATCTCAAATTAAGCTCAGAATCCCTAAAAAACGCTTCTAAAGGTCGGAAAATGTATTTTAAAGTTGTGATCCCAAATTATGCTCAGAATCCCGAAAAAACGTTTCAGATGGCCAGAAAATGACTGATTAAAAAAATGATAAATTGATTTACAAACTGACGCCCCTGTAAATTTCAGATATCTGTGAAGAAACTTCATCTTTTTCATAAACTTGGCAACCAGAAGAAAAATCATTTACGATTTTGAAGCTCACTACACAACAGGACTTCTTCGTCCGTCGAGGTGATGGGACAATTTTTCAATCAAATCTAACGTTTAAAATGTGATTTTTCATCCGTCCACCCAATCCTGGCTACGCTTTGTCTTGCAATATTTTGTAAGCAATGGCACATGGAAGAAATATCTTTGAGGGGTGTTTTTTTTCCTTCGATTTCTACGATTGTGCTTAGGGGAGTTGGTTTCTAATCTTGAAATGTGTTGAAGTTTGAAAGATGGTTCTTAATCAAAATTATTGAGTTCAATCATGTTACCAAAATCGGAAAAAATATTGTTTTAGAAAAAAATTGTGTTTTGGTAAAATATAAAAATTTCTACTAGATTAAACTTCTACAAAACAAAAAAAATCATAATATATAGATTTGATCACACTCTTAAAGAAAAAAAAAAAAAAAAAAGTTTTCAAGCATTCAATCAAATACATACAGCCGACATCGAACTAAACCTATACTTTCCAATTTTGTCTCTCCATTTATTAAATGCCATTCGAATGAATTCATAAATTGATGCCAATTTAATTCGGTCCAATGCATTCCGAGTTAGCAAATGTGACAAAACCAAACGCTAGTTTTACCCATTAGTCAGATTTTCAAAGCAAATAAGCCAAAAAAAAAATACGAGACTGAGTGGAAATTTATACGTTCATTCAGATGTGTAGATGAAAATAGAAAATAAAACACAAATCAAATAAAAAACAAACGATTTGTGGGTGAATTTTCCGCTTAGCTAAATCCATTCGGGGAGCTCCACGCACTGTTGATGATGGCATGCACCATATTTGTGCAATTAGAACTAGAAAAAGGGACAATATAACTAGCAGCAGAGTGCCGCCATTTCCACTAACAATAATCTAATTTATTGTCGATTAGGTGGATTGACGGTTTTTCTGTGATGTGTCAGGGGAAAAAAGGAATTGGTTCTAGCGTTATCGGTTTTGAAATGTCGATTAGTGGAAATTTTTTGGAAAATTTGAAAATAAAATGTCGAGCTTTTCAAAATTATAAAAATTATCAGAATTGTGAAAAAAAATTGAAAGGTTTCAAAAGAATTTCCTACAAGAACTAATTGAATTAATGAATTTTAAAAAAATAAACAAAATAAAAATAATCTTGAACAACTCGTCATTCAGACAAAATGACGAAAAAATCGAACACGGATGAAAGAAAATTAGAAAAGAATGAAACTTTTTAAAAGGAAAAAATCAGACGAAAATCAATCAACATTTGGCCAAAAACAGGAATCAAACTCAGACTGAATTGAAATAAAAATAAAAACATTGAAACAAAATAAAAACTGAATTGAAACAAAAATACGATAAGAATGCGACTTGAATAAGAACATTAAAAGTAAAAAATTAGGCAAAAGTTGAACAAACAAGAGATCATTCCGAGACAAAGTTTTAGACAAATGTGGTACAAAAATAAGCCAAAAATGATACAAAATGTGACAAAACTGAGGCAAACATGAAACTTAAATGAAACAAAAATGAGTGAAAACTAAGACAAAATGAAATAAAAATGAAACATAAAAAAAAGAAAAAAAAATGAGAAAAAAATGAGATGAAAATCAGACATAAACGATGAATTAGCTAAACCAAAATGCGACAAAAACGAGACAAAAATAAGACAAAATTGATACAAAATTCAAACAAACTGAAGATCATGATGAGACAGAAATGAGACAGAAATGAGACCAAAATAAGTCCAAAATAAAACAAAAAAGAGACAAAAATGACACATAAATCACACAAATGAGACAAAATTAGATAAAAATGAGACACACTTGAAACACAAATCAGACAAATAAAAGACGAAATGTGTTAAAAATGAATAATAAATGAGACCAATCTTAGACAAAAATGAAACAAAGTGAGGGAAAAATTAGGAAAACGTGAGACACAAATGAGTCGAAAATTGAAAAAATTGAAATATTAATAAGAAAAAAATGAGTAAAAAATTTGACATATGAGTTAAAAATAAAAAATTAAAAGAAAAAAAAATGAGATAAAACTGAGACAAAAATGGAACAGAATTGAGACAAAAATGAGATTAAAATTATACAAAAAGGAGATAATAAAAAAGAGACAAAATGAGATGAAAAATGATGACATTAACTATGCCAAAATGAGAATAAAACGAAAAAGATAAGACAAAAATGAGCCAAAACTGAAACAAAACTGAGATCATAATGAGACAAAAATGTGACCAAGATTTGTCCAAAAATAAAACAAAAATAAAACAATAATGAGACCAACCTGAGACAAAAATAAGAAGAAAAAATGAGACAAAAATCAATCATAAATGACATAAAAATGAAACATAATGATACAAAATGTGACAAATCTGAGACGAAAATGAGACAAACATTAAACAGAAATGAGCCAAAATGAGTCAAAAATAAGACAAAATGAGATAAAATGAAATAAAAATGAGACAAAAATGAAACATAAATGAGAACAAACTGGCCAAAAATAAGAAAAAATTGTAACAAAAGTGAGACAAAAACAAATCAAAAATGAAACAAAAATAAGACAAAAATTAAACATATATGAGACTAAAATGGATCAAATATTAGACAACATTGAGACCAAATATGACAAAAATGAGACGAAAATGAGACAAAATATGAAACATTAATGAGACAGAAATGATTAAAAAATAGTCCATAGTGAAACAAAATGAGATAAAAATGAGACAAACATGAAACATAAATGATACAAATATGAGTAAAAATCTAGACAAAAATTGGACAAAAATGAAACATACATGAGAGCAAACTTAGACTAAAAAGGGGAAAAAATGACACAGAAACTGAGACTAAAATGATACAAAAGAGAGACAAAAATAAGACAAACATTATACATTCATGACATAAAAATGAGAACGAAAAATTAAGATAAAAATGTGACAAAAATGAAACAGTTACAAGACAAAACTGAGACAAAAATGAAACATTAATGAGACAAAAATGAGACAAAATTTAAACGAAAATTAAACACAAATGAGACAAAATAAGATAAAAATAAGACAAAATAAGATTAAAATGAGTCATAAATGAAACATTAACGAGTCCAAAATAAGACAAAAATGAGACAAAAATAAAACAAAATAAACAAAAATAAGATTATTATAAGTGGAAAATGAATCCAACATGAGTCCAAAATGACAAAAATGAAACAAAAATTACACAAAATGAGATAAAATAAGATAAAAATATGATAAAAATAAGACAAAAATTAAAAATTAATGAAAACTAACTAAGACAAAAATGAAAAATAAACGTGACAAAGCTGATTAAAAATGAGACAAAATGTGATCAAAATGAGACCAAAATGAGACACAAATTTGAAAAAAATGAGTCAATAAAAAAAAATAAAATGATTTCAAAATAAGAAAAAATCAGATAGAAATCAAACATTAACGAGAAAAAATTGAGACAAATATAGGGTAAAAATGGGGCAAAAATCAAACAAAAATGAGATCATTATGAGACCAAACTGAGACAAAAAGGAATTTAAAATTAGAAAAAAATGAAACAGACACGAAATGAGACAAAATGAGATAAAAATGAGATAAAAATGATACATTTATGAGACAAAAAAAAACAAAATTGGAATATAAATGAGACAAAATGAAACAAAATGTGACAAACAAAGACGCAAATGAGACAAAAATTTTACAAACATGATACCTAAATGAGACAAAGATTAGTCAAAAAAAAAAGACAAAATGAGACATAAATAAAACATTAACAAAACCAAAATTATTTTAAAAAAATGAGATAAAAATGAAACAGTTACAAGACAAATCTGAGACAAAAATGAAACCTTAAAGAGGCAAAAATCAGACAAAATTCAAACAAAAATTAAACAAAAATGAGACAACATGAGATAAGAAATAAGACAAAATAAGATCAGAATGAGTCATAAATGAAACATTAACGAGACCAAAATCAGACCAAAATGAGGCAAAAAAAAGACAAAAATAAAACAAAATGAAACAAAAATGAGATTATAATTAGTAAAAAAAATTAGACCGAAATGAGTCCAAAATGACAAAAATGAGACAAAAATGACACAAATGAGATAAAATAAGATAATCATAAGACAAAAATGAAAAATTAATGAGAACTAACTGAGACAAAAATATGACAAAAATGGAAAATAAATGAGAAAAAACTGAGTTAAAATGAGACAAAATGTGATCAAAGTGAGACGGAAGTGAGACAAAAATTGTACAATAATAAGACAAACATAATAAATTAATAAGAAAAAAATGAGTAAAAAATAAAACAAAATGAGAAAAAATAAGACAAAAACGAAACATCAACGAGACCAAAATGAGACATAAATTTGAAAAAAAAAGAATTGACAATAAGACAAAATGAGATAAAAATAAGACAAAATGAGATAAAAATGAGACAAAAATCAAACATTCACGAGGCAAATTGAGGCAAATATATGGCAAAATAAAACATAAATGAAACCAAACTGAAACCAATATAAGTTCAAAATAAGACAAAAATGAGACACGAAATGAGACAAAATTAGACGAAAATGAGACAAAACTTAACCATTAAGGAGACAAAAATGAGACGATAATATGAATAAAATGGTATACAAATGAGACAAAAATAAGACAAAATGAAACAAAATGTGACAAAAAAGAGACAGAAATGGGATAAAAATGTGAAAAACATTAAACATAGATGAGACAAAGATGAGTCAAAAAAGACATGAAAAATGAAACATTAACGAAACCAAAATAAGACAAAAATAAGTGACAAGCTGAGACAAAAAATGAAACAAAAATGAGATCATAATGAGACAAAAAATGAAACAAAAATGACACAAACGATACAAAATTTAGAAGAAAATTTCAAAAAATGAGAGAATAATTACTAAAAAATGAGGCCAAAATGAGACTATTAAATAAATGACATAAGTGATATATGAGATAACATTGAAAAAATTACTTATCTCATGAAGAGATGAGAGAATATTCGAAAAAAATAAAAATGCCATTTTTTTTCCACTGACAGATCACAAAAATTGCGTTTGATATTCAAACGCAATTTTTGTGGTCTGTCAGTGAAGAAAAAGTTTCGACATTTTTATATTTTTCGAATTTTTCATCTTTCTTTCATCAGTTAAGGTCATTTTTTTATTGTTTGATATTTACCGATGAACAAATCGAGTGAATGAAAATTAAAAAGACTGCATTTTTTTCTGGGCCGATCATGTTCTCGATTTTCCAATTGAACAAATAATAACAAATTCGCAATCGTTTTCAAAATTGACACTCGGCTTTACAGGAAAAGCTATCGCTCATTCTCGGATTCCATAACCAGTTTTCTAGGAAAAGTGGTTGAGTTATTTTTTAGTGCAAATTGCATCAGCTAGCGAAACAAGAAAAAAAAAATCATTGAAAACCTGAACTTGCTGACTCAGTCAAAATAGTTAAATCCGAAAAAAAAGTCTACCCTACAAGACTTGACTTTGATGAAAGACGATTATACCACGTTCAGCATGTCTGCCACCAGTCAGTCAGCAGGCATTCATTCAGAGTCAGTTATTTACAGTCAGCTAGCGACGAAACAGTTAGGTTATGTGTTATTTAAGGCCACTTAGAAAAGTTCTCGGGCCACATAATTTTCTCCTGCCAACCTCTAAACTTTGCTGCCGGTTTGAGAGGGTAAAAAAATGAAATTTTGCTGGCACAGTGGGTTCATTCCGCTTTTTTTGACAAAATATAAAATTGAAAAAAAAGTCTTATTTTGTGATGATCATTCTGTTGAAAATTTCACAGAAAAGGTGATCAAAAAATTTTGACCATAAAATTTTAACATTGGTCTAACTGTTTGGATATGTGATTATAAGGTCTGTTATATTTCGCATAAGCTTAGCTTCTTGACTTCTGTTGGCCGCCTGGCTGTGTTTTCGTATGAAAGCTTGCAAATGTTGTGCTGCAGCGGGGAAAAAAATCACTCAGACGTGCAATTTGATTCGTCTTGCTCCGAGAAACGGAAGAGTAGGAGTTCAGTCAAGCCATGTGGGTTAAATTATTCTGGTTTGGTTCCTGAATCGTTCATCGTTAAAATGATCATGTCAAATCCAAATGTTGAGTTTTAAATTTTGTGACAAATTCGTATTCGTTACCAGCTTAATTTTACTCAATTTAAATTTTTAATAATTTTGACAAATTTAACAGTTTAGACAATCTGGACACTTTCAACAATTTTGACAATTTTGATTATTTCAACAATTTTGACAATTTTGAAAATTATGTCAATTTTGAAAATTTTGAAAATTTTGAAAATTTTGAAAATTTTGACAATTTTTAAAATTTTGAAAATTTTGATAATTTTGAAAATTTTGAAAATTTTGACTATTCTGACTATTTAAAAATTTTGACTATTCTGTCAATTTTGACAATTTTGACAATTTTGACAATTTTGACAAATTTTGACAAATTTTGACAACTTTGACAATTTTGACAATTTTGACAATTTTGACAATATTGACAATTTTGACAGTTTTGACAATTTTGACAATTTCGAAGTATTTTTAAATTTTGAAATTTTTCACATATTCAAAATTTTTAGGTCCTAAATTTTCGAAAATATTTTTTTGGAAGATTTTTTTTAGGTTGCAGCTATAGTTAATGATTCTTTGTTGATAACTTAATCATATCGTAGAATTTTAACCAAATTCAAATTTTCATTCTCTTTTTTAATCGTTTTTCGAATCAAGGGAAAAAATCTCTTAACAATAAGAACTATTGTTAAAATTCAGCACTTTGCACCATTTCTGCATTTGTTGTCGCCTCTGCGGAGTGGCAATTCATGTAATAAACTTCCTCCCATGTAGTAACATCACCATTATCCTTATCTTAACGGGCGAATCTCCCACAACTTGACTCGACTTCTTTAACGAGAAGCAAAGCAATACAAAAGCCGCCCAGCGAAAGTGTTTTTCCCATTCCTTTCTGAATTTCATTCTAGAACTTCTTGATTCAAGTTGATCGACCGGCGATGGCGCCAAAAGTCTCGTTCTTCAGCAGAACTCTCGAGGCTGTTTTTATGTTGACTCCCCCCGATTTTCTGTAGAAAAACTCCAGTTGGAAGCGGAACAAACCGAGGGGAAAATCGCCAAAACAACAATACTACTCCAGTAGCAGCCAGTCAGCGCGCCAGGGTCTTATCATAGTAATTAGATCAATGGCAAATGGGGGGCAGACTCAAAGTTCTGTAGTGGTTTGTAAAATTATCTCCCCAGACAGCTTTCCAGGAAGTTTTTGAGTGAGCACGATGCGAATTCCAATTTTGCCATGAGTGGACCGAACAAAGCAAAACAGCAGAAAACAATTGGAAATCGAAAAGAGTAAAAACGAAAGTTTTTCCTTTCCTTCAGGCAATGGTCAATAATCAAAACGGATAATTGTAGGGTTGAACAAAACTAAAAAAACGATCACTCGAAAAATAATCAAATGGGGAAAATTTTCATAACTAAATTGTCAAAATTGTCAAAATTGTCAAAATTGTCAAAATTGTCAAAATTGTGAAAATTGTGAAAATTGTGAAAATTGTCAAAATTGTCAAAATTGTCAAAATTGTCAAAATTGTCAAAAATGTCAAAAATGTCAAAAATGTCAAAATTGTCAAAATTGTCAAAATTGTCAAAATTGTCAAAATTGTCAAAATTGTCAATATTGTCAAAATTGTCAAAATTGTCAAAATTATCAAAATTATCAAAATTGTCAAAGTTGTAAAAATTGTCAAAATTGTCAAAATTGTCGAAATGGTCAAAATTGTCAAAATTGTCAAAATTGTCACAATTGTCAAAATTGTCATAAATGTCAAAATTGTCAAAATTGTCAAAATTGTCAAAATTGTCAAAATTGTCAAAATTGTCAAAATTGTCAAAATTGTCAAAATTGTCAAAATTGTCAATATTGTCAAAATTGTCAAAATTGTCAAAATTGTCAAAATTGTCAAAATTGTCAAAATTGTCAAAATTGTCAAAATTGTCAAAATTGTCAAAATTGTCAAAATTGTCAAAATTTTCAAAATTGTCAAAATTGTCAAAATTGTCGAAATTGTCAAAATTGTCAAAATTGTCAACATTGTCAAAATTGTCTAAACTGTGAAAATTGTTAAAATTGTCAAAATTAACAAAATTGACAAAATTCACAAAATGGACCAAATTGACAAAATTGACAAAATTGACAAAATTGACAAAATTGACAAAATTGACAAAATTGACAAAATTGACAAAATTGACAAAATTGACAAAATTGACAAAATTGACAAAATTGACAAAATTGACAAAATTGACAATTTTGACAATTTTGACAATTTTGACAATTTTGACAATTTTGACAATTTTGACAATTTTGACAATTTTGATAATTTTGACAATTTTGACAATTTTGTCAATTTTGACAATTTTGACAATTTTGACAATTTTGACAATATTGACAATTTTGACAATTTTGACAATTTTGACAATTTTGACAATTTTGACAATTTTGACAATTTTGACAATTTTGACAATTTTGACAATTTTGACAATTTTGACAATTTTGACAATTTTGACAATTTTGACAATTTTGACAATTTTGACAATTTTGACAATTTTGACAATTTTGACATTTATGACAATTTTGACAATTGTGACAATTTTGACAATTTTGACAATTTTGACCATTTCGACAATTTTGACAATTTTGACAATTTTCAATTGACAAAATTGACAAAATTGACAAAATTGACAAAATTGACAAAATTGACAAAATTGACAAAATTGACAAAATTGACAAAATTGACAAAATTGACAAAATTGACAAAATTGACAAAATTGACAAAATTGACAAAATCGACAAAATTGACAAAATTGACAAAATTGACAAAATTGACAAAATTGACAAAATTGACAAAATTGACAAAATTGACAAAATTGACAAAATTGACAAAATTGACAAAATTGACAAAATTGACAAAATTGACAAAATTGACAAAATTGACAAATTGACAAAATTGACAAAATTGACAAAATTGACAAAATTGACAAAATTGACAAAATTGACAAAATTGACAAACTTGACAAACTTGACAAAATTGACAAAATTGACAAAATTGACAAAATTGACGAAATTGACAAAATTGACAAAATTGACAGAATTGACAGAATTGACAGAATTGACAAAATTGACATAATTGACAAAATTGACAAAATTGACAAAATTGTCAAAACTTTCAAAATTTTTAAACTTGTCTAAATAGACAAAATTGACAAAATTGTCAAATTTGTCAAATTTGTCAATATTGTAAAAACTTTCAAAATGGTCAAAATTGTCAAAATTGTTAAAATTGTCGAAATTGTTTAAACTGTCAAAATTGTCAAAATTTGTCTAAATTTTCAAAATTGTCAAAACTATCAAAATTGTCAAAATTGTTAAAATTGTCAGATTTGTCATAATTGTCAAAATCCAAGATGAGTTCGACATTCGTTGTGTCGAATTTCGCTAGCCGACAACAGATCTCTCGCCAGAAACAGAACGAATCTGTTCAGTGTTTAGCATTTATTAGGACAATAAAGCTCTGCGACATCCTCTCATAACTCATCGGAGAACTACAGTAGGACTACAAATGTAGAATTTTCGGCTTCAGTAAGACACCATTTTTGAAAGGGCCGACGACAACCAGACGCCACACAATTGACATAATTTTTGTTGCCATTTGGCGATGATATTTCGCACACACATATCATCCCCTGTTCGAAAGCCAAAACATCCCCTTTTCTAGGACTTATTTGTCTGGATATTTTTCCTTCTGTTTATTTTAACGTTTTCACGTCATGTTTTTGTCATCTGGAAAGAAGCAAGGCAAAAGAAAACTGCGTCAAATCGCTCACAAGTCAGTCCCTTCCTTAGATGTCTCAGAAATCCGACGACGACGACGGCTTCCCCGGAAATGAAACATTACGTGCGACCATGAATGGGAAAAATGACATAAAAACGCGTGCAGGTAATCACCTTTTTTTTGGTGGAAGAAGTTTGAGCAGGAAAAATGCTAATAATCGTGTAGCCAATATTGTTCCCGGAGGAAATTTCCTTCTCGTGAGCTGGGGGAAAGAATTTTTGAATTATAATTTGAGGTAAAAAATAGGAAGAACGATACTGTTGTGCTGCTAATTTCGTCGTTTGGTGGTTTATTTCTTTTCAACTGGAAGTCAATTATGATGTTTTATTCATAGAAATTTGTAAAGCATCTGAATGAAGGAATTTGACTCACTTTTTTATTTTTGTTAAAAATCGTTGACACGGAACAAATTTCTTTTTCCCTCTTCCCTTACAAAAGATCTGTCAAAAATAAAGAAAGCTTAAAATTCAGAACATTCAACGGAGAATTCCATCCAATTAAGACACCCAAAATCGGTGGAAAGAGTGTTCACAAATTATAGAATTCAACCTTCGGTTATTCGAGGAATTCTGTCGGGACACCCCGAGGTAGCTAGGGATGGTCCTTTGAACCCAGCGAAAAAAACCTCTCTTTTAATCACATGTTAGCTAGTCTCCTCCCAGGAGGGAATCCCTCAATGATTTATCGGAAAGGCGGGTTTCCGAGTTTTTTGGAACCCGGAACCCGGGAAGTTTGTTTGCAACTGTCAAAAACAGCCACTAAAATAACCACTTTCGTCTTCTGGGAGGTGGAACGAGGCACAAATTTCAAAGGCCCCCCAGTCAGACAAACAACGAACAGGCCTTCAAGGTATTAGAAATTAAATGTTTTGCTGTTATGCGTGCTTTCGCCCTTTTGTGTTTAATTTAATTGAAAATCTCTCCCCATGAACGTGAGCGTGCGATTCGTAAAAAGAGAGGGAGATGAATGAACGAACAATGAATGAACGAATGAATGAATGGAACTCGAGTTCAAACAACAATCACTTTTTGAACCCCCCTGATGCTGAACAGTGTTCTTTGCATTGATAAGGGTGAGTTGAGCTTGGAAAAATAAATGGGAGCGTACCTACTAGAGCAATTCCGACTTTTCACCGACATTGCAGTGCGTATTGTTGCTGCTGACGGGTGAAACCCAGCAGTTTGCTCAGGTTAAACATTTACCGTATCACCGAAACCTTCTTGCAAAGCCGAAGGGAGTATTAGACCGACTCGAAAACAAATCCAATGAAAGCGCACAGTTTTGGCACAGATACAGTCTGAAATTGGTATATTTTTTAAATCTTTATTTTCACTTTGACTGTTTCTAATTTTTGAAATTTTTGGAATTACTGTTAGTTATTTAAATTGTCTTTTTCATGATTAATTCAATTTTGTAAACTTTGTCATTTATGTGATTTCTAGAACTTTTCTCTAGTTTGGTCATGCTTTGCCACTTTTGTCATACTGTTTATTTTTTTTAATCATTTTTGTCCATTAGCCTCTTTATTGTTTATTTGTATATATTTTTGCCTTTTGCCTATTATTTCTTCAATTTTGTATTTGTCTGCTCTTTTTTCTGGTAACTTTCCTTGACGTTTTGTTATTTTTTATGTTTTTTGGGGTTATTTAGTTTTTATTCTTTTCTATTATTCGTTTTTTTTTCTTAATAACTGTCCATTTTTGTTATGTGTGTCCAATTTGCTGAATTTGAAATTTTCGTACTTTTTAGTTTGTTTTGTATTCTTTTCTCGATTTGACCATATTTTTATTTCTTGTAACTTGTGTAATGTTTTTGCTTTTGTCAGTTTTCTTGTTTGATTTTTTTTTATTTACAAATTATTTAAATTTCTACACAGCCCGTTTTTAGAATTTTTGTCACTTTTCAATTAGTAATTATTTTTCTCTAATTTCTGGTCTGTGTTTTTTTTTAGTTTTTTTCATTTTTGTTATGAGTCTGTTTTGCCGGTTTTGTATTTTTTTTTTGAATATTTTTTGTCCGTTAGCCACTATATTGTTTTTTCACTTTGTTGTCATTGTTTTTGCTTTCATCAGTTTTTCCATTATTCATTTAAATTTTAATTTTTTAATTGTTTTCATTTTTTGTTTTGCTGTTTTTTCGTTTTTGAATCTTTGTTATTTTTCTCATATTTATGATGGTCGTTTTGTTTTTTATTTGTTATTTTGTTTTCGATATTTTTAACATATTCTAAATCATTGCTTTTCCATTTTAAATTTACGCTTTTATAGTTTTTTACCTTTTTTATATTGCCATTTATCTAATTTTTCTTATTTTAAATTTTTCTCATTTTTTTACTCTGTGCTTTTTGTATTTTCCATTGAAATTTTTTGTTTAATTTTTGAACATTTCTGTAATGTTTTTCATCTTATCATTGTTGCTATTTTTGTGTATTGTTTGCAATTTTGGTATAATTTTCATTTTATTTTTAATCAACTTTTTTCTCTTTTTTATTTTTTTTAGTAATCTTCTCATTTTAAAATCCTTATAATTTTCATTTTTAATGCTTGTTTTATTTAAATATTTTGTTTTATATACGTCATACTACCCATTTTGGTCATTGTTGTAGATTTAGCTTTTGCTTTTCTGTGGTGTTCTAATTTTTATTTAAATATTTTGTCATTGGTCGGGCGTTACTTTTTTGTCTATTCTTTTACTATTTCCGGTGGAGTTAATATTTTTATTTTAATAACTTGTATTTGATCTTGCGCTTTTCCTCTATTCTTTGATTTATTGAACATTTTTGACAATAATTTTTTTGGTCATTTTTTACCTTTTTTCTAATTTTCTTATGATAATTTTCAAAATGGTTGCATTTCAATTTGTCTCTTTTCGTCTTAAAATATTTGTCTTTATTTTTGGATTTTTTAAAATTTAGTTTTCTTTATATCATTTTGATATTTTAGTTACTTTTTTCTTTTAATTTTTTTTTTCATTTTTATTGAATTTTTCATTTATTACAAATTTATTTATTTATTGATTTTGTTGTTTTGGTTATGTTTGTATATCTAGCTTTTTAGCTTTTAACAAGGTGGTCAACGAATCGAGAAAACTGGAACAAATGCGGGAATTGAAAATGGAACCGCGAAAACTGGGAAAAACATTGAAATTGGAATCAAAACCGTAAAAATTCTTTGAATTTCTTTTTTTGTCCATACATGCACCATGAAATTCTTAAGTGCATTCATTTTATCATGACTAGAGATGTACCGAATATTCGGTTGGCCGAATATTCGGCGCCGAATACCGCCAAAAAACCGTTAAGCCGAATATTCGGTTCACCGAATAGTTGAGCTAAGTATTCGGCCGAATAGGCCGAATAGGCCGAATATCTACTACAGACTCTATCCAGGATGTCCAGATATTGTTAAAAACTTTCCTTTTTTTGTCAGATTATTTGTTAAATCAAATAAAAAACTCAAATTTCTCTTTAAAAAGTTTTCGATTTTGTGTTCAATAACGATTTTTCAAAAATTTCAAAATAAACATAAACTTTGCCCTTTTTAATAATTTTTTCTTCAAGAATCGTCCTGAATGTGTGACTGTATGGATACGTGTGGTTGAAAGTATGGTATGCTTAAGGTTAAAAATCATCTTTCTTTTCAACAACTATTTTGAAGATATGTTGCGCAAGTTCGACCTTCATCTAATTCAATATCAAAGAAGCAAATGAAAATAGCTTGGCCCCCGTTTCGACATGTTTTGTCTCATATTTCACAGGAACGCAATCTCTTTGGGGATGAACGCCCTAGCCTAGAAGCCGACTAGTCATCTGATGTCTTTTCAGTTATTGGTGACATTTTAAAATCAGAAAGACTCTACTTAAAAACATCTTGTAATACATCATCCGATAATATCATCTGGTTGAAAATAATCGACTAAAAATATGAGGGGCATTAATATGCAAGAAATTTAAAGCATTGAAATGATCGCTTAAGTTTTTTTCATTAAAAACTCAATAGGATATTCGACCGAATATTCGGCCGAATATTCGTTTGGCCGAATAGTTGAAAAGGTCAATATTCGGTATTCGGCCGTTCGCCGAATACCACTATTCGGTACATCTCTAATCATGACAAACTCTTTTATCAGAAGCTTTACATAACGAAATCGCTTGTTTCAGGGTGACCAACAGTTAGATAAAAGCGCGAAAAAATGGAATTCTAGTTCTATGGGAAAATGCTAAGAAAAGTTGAGGATTCCTTCAAAAAATTTCTCTAGCTAAAACTATTTTTAACTTTTGTAATATTGTTTTTAAAATCAATTAACTTTTAAATATTGTGAAGCTCAGCAACGTTAAGTTTTAGTAATACACTTTCAAAGCGTTAGTTTTCATAAGAATTTTAAATTTTGTACCTTAGTGCACTTTCTTCATGAATTTTCGAAATTAAAGAAGACCTAAAAATTCTTAAAATGTTTAAATTGTAATTAAACGTTGTAAGAGCGATAGTAATATATTTTCATAAATTGCAAAGTTTTATAGCGGTCTCAGGATCGAAGGATTTTTTTAAAATAAATTAAAAAAAATGAGATTTTTCTTTAAATGGAATTTACTCATTTTCTGTTGTTTCGAAAAAGGTTCGCCAAAGAAGTCATGTATCGAAAATACTATACTCCAAATTCTTTTTTGTTTGTAAAATATATTGTAATTCTAATTGATTCAAATTTTTTGGTTTGTGTTATAGTTATACATACTTATGAATATATAGGTACACTGAAATTTGTCAAAACTTTTTGAAAAGAAAAAATAAAATTTCTGCAAGCAGCAAAACCTCAAGAAACCTCAAGAAAATCTTTTTACAACTCAGCTTAACTTGTTACCTACGTACAAGAATTAGCAATTCATAAGACTATTCAGGCAAAAAATAAAAAACACTTAAATTTAAATAGAATAGCCATCTTGTTATTCGATTTAATGATAAATGCACAAAATGTATATCAAGATACCAATTTTTTGTGTGACCTTCTATAAAATTTGCACTTTTACTGGATACTACATTCCTTATTGGTTGAAAAGATTATAAGTGTATGAGCTATGGAAACTGAAAATTTCAGCTTAAGGATTTTTTTTAAGGTTTTATTAATGACACTTTACCATCTTTGTTGCATTCGTGTCTTAGCTTAAGAATAATTTTTAAAATTCGAACTAAAATGTCAAATTTATGGTTCGAATAAGATTCAGAATTTGTAAACTTTTTGAAAATTCTAACTAATGCATTCAATTATTATGAAAATCCAGAATCCAGCACCTAGAACTTAGGCATTCTGAAAAAATAAGATCCAAATTTCAAAATGAAATACTGAAAATTTTATGTGTTCTCCACTGTAACGTTCAATTTTTCCAAAAAAAAAACTCATAAACATACTTACTTATGGTTTTAGACCTGGAAAAATCATAAATTTTCAATCGTGGAAACCGGGAAAAACCGGGAATTTGAAATTGAAACTCGCTGGCCACCTTGTTTTTAAGAATTTGTTATCCCATATTTTTGTCTTTTTAAATTCTGAAAGTTTTGGTTTTTTATCTTTTTGTTTTGTTTTTGTTATTGAACTTGATAAGTTTTCTTTTTTATTTTTTTTCTCTATCGTTAATTATATTAATAGATTTAATTTATCGGCCTAGCGGTGAAAAGTGATGTCCTTTTAAGTAGGGACATCTAAAGATTATGAAATTTTTTTTATATATGTAGGTGGAAAGATGGTTATAAAAATGAAAGATGTTGAAAATGAGCGGGTAGAATTTATTTAGAAGCATATCGTGAGGAACAAAAATTTGATATGCTATGCTTGATGATATGCTTCTAAATAAATTCTACCCGCTCATTTTCAACATCTTTCATTTTCATCTAACCATCTTTCCACCTATATATATAAAAAAAATTTCATAATCTTTAGCTGTCCCTACTAAAAAGGACATCACTTTTCACCGCTAGGCCGATAAATTAAATCTATAAATATTAAATGAGGTGATTTACCCTTCATAAAGATAATTATTAAATTATTACTTTTAAATGTTTTAAGGGTTTTTGTTAAATTATGTTTTGACCAGTTTATATTATTTTTCATATTTATTTTTTGTAATTATTTGCATTTTTTTAGGTTTTCGAAAGTCAATTTTTCTTCATTTTTTACTTGTTTACTGAATTTTGCTTTTATGATCATTTTTTTAATTTTCGTCTTTAAGAATTTCTATTTTTTTTTCCTCGTCGAAATATTTGTTCCCATTTTTGTCATGTTTCTTATTTTTGGATTGTTTCTATTTTTGTAATATTGTTGACATTTTTTATTTTGGTTTTTTTCGCTTCGTTCCTCTTTCATTTTGTTTGATTTGCACTGAAGGGTCTTTTTAAAATAAATTTTCTTTTTTTTAATTTTTTTTACTTGTTCGCTGTCGTTTTCATTGATGTATTTGTCGTACATTGGCTTTACTGTTTGTTTCTGGCATTTTTTTTAAATTTGATATAAATCACTGTTTTTTTTGTTTATTTTGTCGTACTAGTTATGACTGTTTAATTTGTTATTTAGGATTTTTTTTCTTTTTTATTATTTGTCGATTTGATCATTAACCATTTAAAGCATATCCTCATTTTTATTATTTAGTCCAGTAATAACTGTCGCAGCTAAAAGTATGATTTTAATTCGCACAACAACAACTCAACAAGTTTAAGCCGTATTATTTTGTGTTATGAAAGTAGGAACTCAGCAACATTAAATAATAAATTTTGAAATTGATAATTACTTTCTAATGGTTTTACAAAATTTTACCAAACGTTGTTCATTAGGTGCCACTTTAAACTAAGATGGAGCTTAAACTTTAGATAGAATTCAAGTTTTCCAAAATCTTGTTTTTTTTTTCAATAATTCAATTTGAATTTCAAAAATTTTACGGATTTGATTTTACATTTCTGATACACAAATGAAAAATCATAAATAAAATACCTCCACGAGTTTGAGCCTAAGAGTTAACATTGAACACAGTTGTACCGATTTAGTTTTCCAATATCGGTCCGCCAACAGCAGCTTTGAAATAAAGTTGCGAATGCCATAAATATGGTAAAACGACTTTTATCTAAAATAAAAATAAATAAGAAAATAAATAAATAAACAAATAAAAACAAAAATTATTCAAGGAATTCATTAAATACCATGAATCATCTCCTTTCAATCTCTGAGAATATATGAGTCAAAAGTGGATATAGACGCGTTTCCGAGATATTTAGAAATTATGTCATACTTTCCAAGCAACCAAAAGTCACATATTAACTTGAATGAAGGCATTGCAAGTTACATATTAGCTGACAAAGAGAATCAACTGCCCAATTCCCTTTAGTGAACTTTATGTACTCATTAATGAACTTGAATGTTGCAAAAGTGATCTATACGTATGTTATACGGGACCTAAGTCACATAAAGGGCACAAAAGAGCTCAAAACGGAATATGGTAAGTCACATGAAGGGCACAAAAGTGCTCAAAACAGGATTTGGTATGTCACAAAAAGTGCATTGATGTGCTTTCAAAATCTAATAATCACTTCGAGTTTTAGTTTCAGTTAAAAAAACATCTTGGCGTGTTCTTTTGGTAGCGTTTACGATTCTCATCACGAAAGTCGTGGTTCGATCCCCAAGCCGGGCAAGTTTTTTTTTTTCAATAAGTAATTTAGTAATTGAGTGATCATTCTGATGCGATAGATGTAGGAAATGTAGGAAAGAAGCAATTGAGTAATTTGTCGAGTTTGGAATCCGGCGCGTGGTATCATGGCGGCACCGATACAGAACACATTGAATAATCAAGAGAAGGTGATATGAACCGAAGCCAACGGTTCAGTTGAGATAGAGATAGATTTTTTGCTCATTTCGCGATTTTTTGGAAGCTGAATTAAGAGGCCGCTGGAAGCTGAATAGAAGGTCATCGAGACTTGTTTTGGAACTTGAAAGTATCTATAAGAACTTAAATTTTGAGCTGCAAAGAACGTACTTCAGATTAATGATGGGGCTGAGTAAGCGTTTTGTACCTGTTTTATGGGACTTTTGGTTGCTTGGGTTATCATAGTTGACGTTCATGTCAATGATGTTATATTTTAAGGTTTTTTTTCTCTTTTTCTTCTTACTCGTTCTTTATTTTTGTATTGTTTTTCAATATTTTTCATTTTTTATTTATTTATTTAGTTTTTCAAATGTTTTTTTTAAATCATTTATTCTTTTATGTCTTTATTTATTTATTTTTGTCTTTTTTAAGCTATGTCTTCTTGTCATTATTCCAACCTTACAGCTTTTTGTCATTTCTGCTTTTTAATTAAGTGATGTTTTGTTTCGTCTTGTTTGTCATTTATTTCTAGTTATTTCTGATGATAAAAAAAATAGTTTTGTTCATCTTGCTTCTTTCGTAATAATGTTATTTTAGTCCAACTTAATGAGCGTGCTGAAATTCAATGCCAAATTCTAGTTCGCACATTGTGGACTAAAACGAGGTACCTCGTTTTTTTTTGTTATTTTACACGAGAGCAGAACACTAAGATGCATAGCTCAAATGATAATAAAACTTTAGTCTATGTAATTCAACAAAAAACTTTTCAAAATTAAAAAAAAAACATAATTTGTTAAATTTTACTCAGTTGATTCTAATTTACAGAATGCCGAGTTAAGATTTTTCCCGGCTTAGATTTTTTCGCAGCCTTAATGGGTTAAGTTAATAGTTGTCACATAAAAATTCTCTAAGTTCTAAAAATAGCCTATTTTGTCATTTTTACCCGAATTTAGGTAAAAAAAATGTGCTGATACTTCTGAACGTGAGTATTACTCCATAATCACAGGTGACGAAAGATTGCTTTCTTGTTTAACGCCTGCCATAACCCAGTATGAGTTAGCCGGCATGTTCAAATTATTGAACGATCTAAATTTCATTCAACTTCTTTAAATCCAACTCGGTCTAATAGCATGCTGACACCCACCCCTGGAGCGGAGGGTGATTTGTTTAGAATGAAAATAGTTGAGGGTGTTCTCGGCTGGCACCCCTTCCGTAATACACACAATCGAGTTTCATTGAATCGATTTATCGGCAGGAATCCCGGGCCATCAGATGCCGGGACGCCCGATTGCTTCACAGAGAGTGTAGGGTGTATGTGATGCAAATCATCTAATGTTACACCGATGCCTGCCGGCACCGTCAACAGAAACGGCAGCAGGAATTCGAACGCATCAAACCGTAAACATTCCACGCTGTTAGCGTGTCGAATTTGAGAAATGGCACTTCCTCGTAGAAACCTTTATATTGGATCAGTAGCGGCATTATGACGGTAAGAAGTCCTAAAGATGACAAAATTAATTTAATTGGATTCGTAAGATTTGAACATGGAAATCCCTTCAAATGACTTTATAGCTGATTGAAGAAGGAAATACCCAAGAGTCTAGATTTTAAACGTTTGAGTGTTGTTTTGATTAAAACTCAAACATCTGAATTCTCCACAATTACGTCTTTTTTTTAACTCAAAAACACACAAGAAATCATGTTGCATCAATTGATTTATTCATATTATTGTTCTATTTTCATAAACCTGTAATTTGACACCGCAAATCATCCCTAAAATGAAGGTTATGTCAAATTTATGGCTTCATTGAAAACCGTAACCCATGTTTATGAGACCACACATGCAGCCTGGCATGGCAAATCATAGACAAAAAACTTATGATTTTTGGTAGGGCCCAAAAAAGGGGTTGGTCTACGATGGTGTATCCGAAGAAATGGGCAGAATAGAAAAAAAAACCAAACCCTGCGACATGGACAGGAGAGAAAACTGAATCATAAAAAAGTTTGATCCAAAAACAAAACCGAATCACCAAGTTGACAGCTGACGTCGGACGACTTTTCGGACTGGGTGGTGGGATCGATGTCTGGAAACAGGAAGTAACAAATTTGTGACCAAAAATGGATGACGGGAGCCCTCATCATCCTGGTTTGTTGATTTTTATGTTTCCAGTTTAAGGCTATGAGAAATTTGTTGATGATTCGTAAAAAAGAGAGAACTAAATTATAAAATTAAAATAAAATCCTTGATAAAGTTATTAACAATAATCGAAACGTCGGATTTAGAAACCAACTTTACTTCTAAAAAGTGCAACTTTTAAAGAACATTTAATCTTTTAAAGAACATTTAATCTCAATTTTTTTTTCAAAATAAAGGGAAACAATTCTTGTTTTCCGAAGTCTGCGAAAAACTCAAATAAAACAAATCTCAGAAGCAGCTGCTCCCAGCAAATAAAAACTTTCGATTCAAGAAGAAGGTACGTAAGATACTGAACGTTATGTGCGCGACCTCTGCAGCCAAATCGTAAAAGTTACTTCACACAGCCAGACAGACAAACAGACACTTGCCCGGTGTGTTTGCTCGCGCCAAATAAATGTCAACGTAGGGTATCTTAAATCGCAGTAGCCGGGAGGAGCATCGTAACAAACTTTCTTCACGGCCACCTTCGACGGGTTGGAATGCTGACTGACTAAATGAGTTTTAGCATTTGTTGAGTTGCTTACAAACATTCTAGCAGTGGAAACGCGAAGTTTTGTGCAAGGGTGAGGTTTCTTTTCAAGGTATCTTGCCCACTTGCAATTGAAAAAAAAGTATGTAAACAAGCTTTCCGTTAAGTTCATGAACAGCTGGGATAAAGATCAACATAATTATAAACTTATAAAAAATTGAGAGGATTGCTTCCCCCAAGCCCATCGATTACTCATGAGAGTAATTAACGAGCACGTGCCAGTTTAGCGTCGGTTTGAAAATAACAAAAAAAATGTAAACAAACGCTGCTGCAACAAAATCAACAACGCAAACAATTGGAAATCGGAGCAACCAAAATATTAAATTGTATTCACCAAAATGTAAACATAAACAGCAACAAAATAGCAGCCCCTACTCCGGCAATTGTCAGCAATTTTACATCGCACAAATGGCGACGCTGTTTACGAATTTGTTGATGTGAACCACGATGAGGACGTGTGTTTGTATGGTTGAAGGTAAATATTGGAATGACTTTACCGTGGTATAGAAATATTGATGTTGGTTGGTAGAGCAAAATTGTTACCAAAAATAACAGGAGAAAGCTGAAATAGCTGTAATTTTATCACTAAATTATAATGGGCATAATCCCTAGCCGCGGACTATTTCCATATCAACGGAACTTTATTTTTCAAATCAGAAAAATTAGAAAACAAAATTGAAAAATTTCGTTTGCAACATCGAAAAACATTGCATATCGGGGAGAAAGTGTATAAACCGCGAAGATAAAACCCTTAGTTTTAAAGCAATGCACAATGCAGTGAAGAAGAAGTTCAATATCTTCTTTATCGTCATGAACCAAATCTATGAAAATGTACTTTACTTTAGTAAAAATGTACAGAACATCGATTGGACATAGTTTCAGACGCTGCACAGGCTTACCAACGGATATCCCGGCAAACATAAAATCGCTTTAGAAATGATAACTCAAATCGTTCACAATGTTAATGCGAATCGCAATTCCTACCAAATAAGAAAATCATCGTAAAAATGGTTACTTAAAGTCGGTATAAATCGGATATGATAGAAAGTCCGCCATGTTTACAAATTTGTTCCCCCGCGCGGGATTCAAGTGAGAAAACAATCTTGTTGTTCTCTCTGCGATAAGCAGTGCAAACAGATTGCTATAATTCTTATCGCTTAAGACAGAAGGTAAAAATATGTGTGAATATTGCCTCCACTTTGGTAGGTAAATGCTGTTTTTTCAAGTTTTATGCGATAATGTTGAGAAATATACCTACAAAAATGTTTGTGTCACATCGCACAAACCATATAGTGCCTTTTCAACCACCCTAATTCCCCTTTATTTTGTAAACAATCTAGAAAAACACTGATTTGGACTGAACATTTTTGATTAAAACTAGACCATTCTTGTGTTTAATTTTTTCAAGAAATCGAACGAAGACTGTTTAAGCCACCAAACTCTTTGAAAAATGGAGTTAGATCTGATTTTCCCATTGATTCTCCTCTTTTTTCACTAAGTAATGAAAACAGTATATTCAGACTTGAAAATTTTGAACCTGTCATTCGTCATTCTCAGAAAAAATCACACAAGATAGGTCTCATTTGATTCAAAATTTTCAAGTCCGAACATGCGTTTTTCTGAATTCATTGAAAATTTAGGGGAATTGAGGGTAAAAGCAGCCATCAAGGCCGTGCGAACGTTAGGGGTTTTAGGTGTTCAATCTCCCTAACCTTTTCCAAGTAAAATTTCCTTTATAAAATCGGGAAATTACTTGATCTTTAAAGGTGTTTAAAAATAAGTATTAGCAAGCAAGTCAGGAATTTGATCTTACATCACCCTAGGCTTTCAGTTTTCGACACTATATGACGTTCACGAATTGGAACTAATTTCTAATTGTAAATTTCAATTTGCAAATCAATTAACCTTTTTCATTAAAACTCTGTACTTGACATACAAAAACTCTTTTTCGTTTTTAGAATGGGTTATTAATAAGAAGTGTAACTAAACAAGAACAGTGTATCGAAAAATTTCAACTTAAAAATTAATTCATCGAATACTAACTTTATACATCGACAAGTTGAACACCATGTAACAGGCGTCCACCTCACTTGATCCACAGAATTAGCAAAACGAATTCAAAATCTAATTTCCTCTACTTTATAACGTAAAATTTTCATTTGAAAATGTCTTTACAAATGTTATGCTGATATGAGATATTCTTCTAGAAACTAATTTCGTCCTCATGTAAATTTTTTCCTTGTTCTTCTCAATGCTCAAAATCACATTTAAAAGATTTTGATAAATTACACAAAGCACAAAATTTACATTTTTTCGAGGTGCAGTGAATTTTAAACGTAATTTTGACAGATTTGGTTAATCTTAAATATGTAATTTTTCTATCAGCTTTTGATATTGAAATAACTTTTGAAAATAGATTAAAATAATTTCAGAAAGTTTTGCACTTTTTTAAGACAAAAACATAGCATTTTAAAATAAAAGTTTTAAATCAATCATCAACTTTTCTGAAGACTAAAAGAAATTTTGAGTTCTGGGAATAAAGTTTTAGAAGTTTTCTATTTGTTTACTTTTTTCATTTTAGGATTTTTATAGAATTTTAAACCAAATTGATCTAAACGTTTTGCAGGTTTCAGCAAATAAGTAAAATGAAATCAAGTAACTGATGAATTTTACTTTTTTAGATCATGCATCATCTTCTTCAAAATATCATTCTTTTGAATGCAGTATAATAAACAAAAACAGAATCAGATTTTTCCCAAATGTACATATGCTAGATAGTTAATCAGTTATGATCAGTCATGATTGATTTCACTTAAAAGCGACAAATTTAAAAACTCCATATAATCAAAACAAAATGTGACAGTCCAAATTTATCAAAAAACTCTAGTTCAGGACGTTAAACTCTACCAAATCAATCATTAAAACATAAGCACCAAAACGGTTCACCCTTGAATTATAAATTTAATTCTAAAAATAAATTTTTCTACTGGTAAATCGTGTCCAAGAAAAACTAATCCTTTTGAAATGGTAAAAAAAACTAATCTTTTAAATCTTCATATTTTGTTTAAATTTTCAAATGAATTTACGGAATTTTATATTAAAGTTTTTCTCAACTTTTGATTAAATTTTCAGAATTTCAAAGTCAAAGAAAAATTTGTCTATGTTTTTCAATTCTAATTTTTCTTGTATTCTAAAAACAACACAAAATGTTCGAGTTTGTTGCTAAAAACAAACGAAACCAAAACTATAAAGTTTTGGCTATAAAATTTTAAGCAAAGTACATATTAAAATGACAATTCACACCCTTTTTATATTACTCAAAACCAGTGAAAATCAAACGATTTTTTTGTTTTTTGTGTGCTTGAATTTAAAGAATGTTAAATGATTTGATAACAAAAAAATGAAATTCCTAATCCTTTTTTGTCAAATCGCATAGACAGCAAAAATCCCATTTATTAGAAATTCAAATCAAACAATACCGGACGTTGACAAAACCAAAAATGTTTTGTCCCCAGTTGTTGCATTTTGCACCCGGAATCAGAAATTAAATCGTGAGTCTCATTTCGGAACACTGTCGAAAAGACATTAAGACTTGATAGATGGTATTCATCGAGGTTTAAAACTAGGGTTAGTATTTTCTTCAAATTGGTTAGACAAATCCTATTTCAAATTCATGTCAATTTTAAAGATTTTTATGGAATGCTGATGTCTTGGATTTGTTTCCCAAAATTAAGAACTTAAAGATTCTTCATTAAAATTCTCATACCAATAAAGATCTATAATTAAAATTTAGATCCCAGAATCTTTTTTCTAAACTCAGATTAATAAGAATTCTCAACCGAAATACACAATTAAACTTTACGGTAAAGAATCGAATTAGAATGTTGTAATTCTGAATCTCAAATTCAAGAGCCCAAGAACATTCACAGTTCTAATTCAAATAAGATTTCAGAATTCGGATTAAAAACTTCCGATTCACATTCGATATAACCATTCTGAATTCTTGTCCAGAATTAAATTTTGATTTTTTTTAAACATTTATCATTATATACAAATAGTTATACACAGCATAGAACCAAATAGTTGAAAAATTGAATTAGAACCTTACAAAATTGAACATAAATATTTTTCCAGATATCTAACTTAAGAGAGGGCTTTAGCATAGCTTGCTGATTTAAGCAAGTAAAACAAAATTTTCTTTTTTTAATTTGCCTAAATATTCCTTTTTTTTTTATTTTTTTGTTTATAAAATTCAGCATATCATCCAAAAAAATATGCGTCACGTTTTTCAAAAAATATCTATTTGAGAATTTGAAAAAACAATTGAATAAATCTACAAGCTATAGTATTTGCACTTATAAATAATTTAGCACAAACAATTGTTCAAGCAAACAAAAATACAAAAAATATTACTTCAACACTTTTTTAAACTATTTTCCATATGGTCATTTTTGTTTAACATATTTTAGTGTCTATCGAACTGTAGCAATTGAAATTTGTTTTATAAAATACTAGCTTTGCCACCCACTCAAAAGAAAAAATCAGATTCTTTAATTTTTTTAATTTTTTTTTCTAGGCATCATTCAATATAAATTTCTGCATTTCAAATTTTAAAATGCTGAAATTGGTATTCAATTGTGCTTTCAAAAAAAATCTTAAATTTAAAAAAAATTAACGAATTTCATTTTTCTAAATTTAAAATGATAAATGATGCTGTAGTATCGAATTGCAACACAAAGATCAGTGGCTCTTAATTAGTTAAACTTGATTTTAAAATTTGTTTTCCAAGATCTGAAATTTTTACTGTATTTTAATAAGTATCTCGAAATGATGCCAAAATATAAGGAAGGGTTTCAAATTATACGGATGCAAATAACCTTTTTTATTACAGATGGTTCCTTTTGATTGATAAGTGCTTAAGTTATGCAAAAAAAATGTAGGTGTTTCTAATAATTATAATAATTTTTCGTGCCACGAATCCTTTCATATCAAGTTTGGTTCCATTGGTTGATAAATTTTTAAAAGATACAACAACATTATATAAAACTCTACTTTTCGTTCGTCTCTTCCCTGCAAGGCGAAAGTGTTTATAACAATCGTAGAACGTATCTCGCACCCAAATACCTTTTTAAGCCAATTTTGATTCCATTCGCTTGATTAATTCTCAAGTTATGTCAACAAAGTTGTAGTAGGTTCTCTCTCCACTGGAAGAAGAGTGTTGTCTTATATAATGATAGAAACATTTTTCGTGGCCTAATGCTTTTCCATGTGAAATTTGAACCCATTTTCTAGAAAAGTTATCGAGTTGTGCAAAAATCTTTATGCGGGCCTCCCTGCTTCATTTTTTTTTATGCCCAAGTGAAGAAAGGAGGGGTTTAAATAATCATTTAACCATTTTTACATATCATATGCTCTTCCATGCCAAAATTTATTCCATTTGCTTGATACGTTTTCAAGTTATGCAAAAAAAAAAATGTAAAGGAGCTTTCCCTATTAACTATCTGCTCACTGGAAGGAGGGAGTGGTACAAAATATCAATATGAACCTTTTTTGACCAAAAATACTCCGGCATGCCAAATTTGGCTCGAATTTTTCTTTAGATATACAATAAAAAATATATGGAAGCCCTAATCCTTCCTTCCTATCTTCTCAATGAAAAAAAGTAGAGGTCTCAAAAATTCATGAAATATTTTTCGTATTTAAACATCTTTCCATGCCAAATTTGATTCCATTTGATTCAATAGTTTTCGAGTTATGTAAGAAATTGTAAAGAAGCACTCCTCTCTCTTCCTATCTCTCTCACTGGAAAGTAGAAGGGATACCAAAGATTCGGGGAAACATTTACCGTACCTTTATACCCTCCCATGCCATAATGGTTCCATTTCCTCGATTTGTTCTGTAGTTATACAAAAATTGCATTGAAACCTCCCTCTCCTCTTGATGGGTCTCATATAGTCATAGAAACATTACTCATATTCAAATACTCAAAATTCACGGCACCCTTCCAAATAAACGAATTTTTAATCAAATCAAATCAGATACTCTCCCTTGCTAATTTTCGTTCCATTTGCTAGATTAGTTCTCTTCGAGCTATGTTAAAAAATGTAAGGATCTCCATCTCCATTACTATCTCCCTACTGAAAGGAAGGATGGGTATAAAATATTTCAAAAAAAAATTCGCACCCAAAGACTACCCCATGCCAACTTTGCTACCATTTGCTTGATCGGTTCTCTTCTTTTCTGATTTTTTTAAATTTTTTCATCGAGTTTCAGAAAGCGTTTCTTTTATTTTCAGTTGAAAATTTTGTCGAAAATGTTTGGTTTTGAATTATTCCAATTTTATTCCAATAAAATTAATACTTCTTCAATTTGGAATTCACCAATTTTTTTTCTTTGCTGTTTTTGTACAGGCTTGACTTTTGAATGAAAGTTTATTTTTTATTTTCAAATTTTTTAAATGTTTTTTCCCTTGTTTGAAAAGATTAAGTTTTTTGTCCTGTTTTTAACTCAAACCCTTTAGAATACATGAGAGATAAAATTTGTATCTAAAATCAAGGATGTAATATTTAAAATCCGGTTACAATCATCTAATTAAACTAAGAACTAAATGTTGAAAAAAAAAATCAATTTACACGAATCGTTCCAACATGTCTTATCTTGGAAGAAAGAGTAATGGAACTCCCTTGGTTTTTAAATTACTTCAACGAATAACAAAATTGGTTCAAGGCACGCAACTTCGTTGGCAAAGCTTCTCCAGTTAGAAGCATAAGCATTACTTTTTTGTTGTTCAAGAAAGAACAAAACAAACTGTGATAATAAAGTGTAGATAAAAGAAAAGCAATTTTCCATTTTTTTTTTGTCTAAGAGTAAAGTTTATTGCGCTTAAAAACTGTTGCTTTAACTATTCTTATCACTTAATAGTTTTCAACGAATAAATTAAAACACGCCCTTCGTTAAACTTCCATTTCGAACTGGACACGAATACCCTTACTTCATTATCCTGATTATAACTTATGCTTATCCAACTCTTCTTAAAATTTAATTCACCTCATTAGTTTCCCCGAAACGCAATCTCCGGTCCGGTCTAACTTTGATTATTTTTCTTTTCTCTTTTTCTTTCCAGGTGAGTCATCCAGAGGGCAATCAGGTTCAAATGATCAATTCAATGATTGGCCCCGGTTTTCAAGGCAGCTCTCGGTAAACTGTTCAATTAAAATCTATCGTTTATTAGCTTTTGGAAGTTTTTCCAACAAGGAATCTCCATCAGACTAATAAACTTTTTATCTTCCTTATGCCAGTCCTAATCCAGTTACCGTGTAACAATCATCCTTATTCGGTTCGCTCATCAGTTTCTCTAACTTTCTGGAGAATAGAAAAAAAAAACGAACAAAACCGGTCCAATAAATCTAACTAGAACAAACGACCGACAGGGAGGAATCTCTTGGCTTCTGGGTCCAAGTGTTTTATTTTATTTTTGGGATAGCACTCTCAGCACCAAATCAACACATAATCAACTAAAATAAGCCAGGATGACGCCTGGGATTTTTGTTCCTATTTTTTTGGGCAAAAGAGGGTGATGGCTCGGTCATAAAATGCATCTACCATTGGAGCCTTGCTTTCAGGTGACAGTGTTGCCAATTATGTAAGTGTAAAAAAAATGGAAAATTTAAAACTATTTCGAAAATTTCCGAGCAATTTTGACAATTTTAACATTTTTTTGACAATTTTTACAATTTAGACAATTTTGACAATTTTGACAATTTTGACAATTTTGACAATTTTGACAATTTTGACAATTTTGACAATTTTGACAATTTTGACAATTTTGACAATTTTGACAATTTTGACAATTTTGACAATTTTGACAATTTTGACAATTTTGACAATTTTGACAATTTTTACAATTTTGACAATTTCGACAATTTTGACAATTTTGACAATTTTGACAATTTTGACAATTTTGACAATTTTGACAATTTTGACAATTTTGACAATTTTGACAATTTTGACAATTTTGACAATTTTGACAATTTTGACAATTTTGACAATTTTGACAATTTTGACAATTTTGACAATTTTGACAATTTTGACAATTTTGACAATTTTAACAATTTTAACAATTTTGACAATTTTGACAATTTTGACAATTTTGACAATTTTGACAATTTTGACAATTTTGACAATTTTGACAATTTTGACAATTTTGAAAATTTTGACAATTTTGACAATTTTGACAATTTTGGCAATTTTGACAATTTTGACAATTTTGACAATTTTGACAATTTTGACAATTTTGACAATTTTGACAATTTTGACAATTTTGACAATTTTGACAATTTTGACAATTTTGACAATTTTGACAATTTTGACAATTTTGACAATTTTGACAATTTTGACAATTTTGACAATTTTGACAATTTCGACAATTTTGACAATTTTGACAATTTTAACAATTTTGTTAATTTTGACAATTTTGACAATTTTGACAATTTTGACAATTTTGACAATTTTGACAATTTTGACAATTTTGACAAGTTTGACAATATTGACAATTTTGACAATTTCGACAATTTCGACAATTTTGACAATTTTGACAATTTTGACAATTTTGATAATTTTGACAATTTTGATAATTTTTAAAATCTAAACAATTTTGACCATTTTGACAATATTGACAAGTATGTCAATTTTGACAATTTTGACAATTTTGACAATTTCAACAATTTTTAAAATTTTGACAATTTTGACAATTTTGACCATTTTGACAATTTTGACAATTTTGACAATTTTGACAGTTTTAACAGTTTTGATAATTTTGACAATTTTAACATTTTTGACAATTTTTACAATTTTGACAATTTTGACAATTTTGACAATTTGGACAATTTTGACAATTTTGACAATTTTGACAATTTTGACAATTTTTACAATTTTGACAATTTGGACAATTTTGACAATTTTGACAATTTTGACAATTTTGACAATTTTGACCATTTTGACAATTTTGACAATTTTGACAATTTTGACAATTTTGACAATTTTGACAATTTTGACAATTTTGACAATTTTGACAATTTTGACAATTTTGACAATTTTGACAATTTTGACAATTTTGACAATTTTGACAATTTTGACAATTTTGACAATTTTGACAATTTTGACAATTTTGACAATTTTGACAATTTTGACAATTTTGACAATTTTGACAATTTTGACAATTTTGACAATTTTGACAATTTTGACAATTTTGACAATTTTGACAATTTTGACAATTTTGACAATTTTGACAATTTTGACAATTTTGACAATTTTGACAATTTTGACAATTTTGACAATTTTGACAATTTTGACAATTTTGACAATTTTGACAATTTTGACAATTTTGACAATTTTGACAAATTTGACAATTTGTCAATTTTGACAATTTTTACAATTTTTACAATTTTTACAATTTTTACAATTTTTACAATTTTTACAATTTTTACAATTTTTACAATTTTGACAATTTTGACAATTTTTACAATTTTGACAGTTTTGACAGTTTTGATAATTTTGACAATTTGACAATTTGACAATTTTGACAAGTTTGACAATTTTGACAATTTTGACAATTTTGACAATTTTGACAATTTTGACTATTTTGACAATTTTGAAAATTTTGACAATTTTGACAATTTTGACAACGTTTTGTTTCGAAAATCTGCTGGTTATCATTTTACAGCTGCTTGTTATCAATTTCAATAATTGATTGAATATAATTTGTTGAAACAACCAAAGATCAAACGATTGAAAAAATCTAGAAGCATTTAAATCGGTTATGATGATGAGACCCAATTGGACAGACAAAAACAAACAGAACGATGAATAATGCGTGCATTTTGTGTTTTTTTCCTTTTTCAACCGAATTGGTCGATCCATGTGGGCGAATCGAGAATGACGACGGTGTAAATAATTGTTTACCATTTTCCGGGAGCCAACAACTCCAAGCTTCATAGGCAGCATCGGCGGGCGGTAATCTTTGGGGTGCACTTTAAAACTATAATGGACTAATTAATTACTGTTTAATCGGCGTTCGGGTGGATCGTTTGAAGAATGGGTGCAGATGCAGCCACAATAAAAGCAGAATGAGCCGGCGATAAATCAAACTTTTGCGCCGACAATGACCCCTACGAGAATGACCAATAAATAGGTGCTGCCGCTCAATTTGACAGTTTCGAAATAAACAATGAAAGCCGTTTGTAGCCATTTTCCATGAAATGGCAGAGATAAGCGGTGTAATTTATCGTTGAATCTGATCCCTTCGTTTACCTTTGGAAGTGGGGAGTTTTCTCTTCTCGGTACGAAACAAAGGGTTGAAGTTGTGATGATTTTAAAGCAAGAATTAAAGTTATTCCGAACGCTTTGAGAGGGGAAAAGAGCTTAATGAAAATAAACAAAGCAAGGCGCAACTTTTCCCGACAAAATTTGTAAACAAAGCTTGTCATGGAGTTTATCTGTCATCGCGCTGTGCTGCTGCCAAAATAACAAACGCAAACCTTCATCAGCATCTTATTATTTGCTTGTTTTTGGAAACGAATAACAATCACTGCTGCTGCTACCCTAGGGAATCGTTTTATGACCGTTAATGTTCATAAATAAACATGACTTTCTTGCTTTCTCAATGGGGCAGAGCATATTTGTTGATTCCATCAAGCAATAACATAAAAAATATGAGTATCATCCAATCGCACCAAATTATGAAAAAAAGAGTTTTCTTTCTTCATCTTTTTCGTGGATTACTCAATGAAAGAATTGGAAGCAGGTTGCATAAGGAGTTTTAAGACTTGTCAAATAGTTTTCTATGCTCTGATGCCAAATCTTCAAGATTTCCATACCAATATCAATCAGTATCAATTTATTAATGGGAAGTATTTAAGATTTCAATTTCAAACTTCCAATGTATTAAATCGAAGTCTTGCCTACTTTTCAATGTATTGATACTAAAAATTCAAGATTTCAATGCCAGCTCTTTAATTTATTTATGCCACATCTTCAAAATTCCAATGCCAAATTTGTATCGAAGCAAAATTTTTGGGATTTCAATGAACATTTTTCAATGATCTGATGCCAAATATTCAAGAAAACCATTCATAATAATTCTCAATGTAACAAGCTTCAGCTTCAAGACATGTTCAAGTAATTTCTGGGGTGGTCTCATCAGTGACCCACTCTAGGAGAAAACAGTTTTTCTACAATTTCAACAACTTGTTCCAAATAAAGTCAGTCACGATTTCTGGATCGGTGTCCAAAAGCCATTCGAATCACTTCCAATTTCACATGATTAAACCGTCCGACTTAAAAAAAACTCTAAGCTCAGACTTCATGATATCAAGATCGTCATCGGGGATTTCAATGCTCAGGTCGGCCAGGAGGAGGAATTTAAACCGACAATTGGAAGGTTCAGCGCGCACCAGCTGACCAACGAAAACGGCCTCAGACTCATTGATTTCGCCGCCTCCAAACGAATGGCCGTACGTAGTACCTTTTTTCAGCACCGCCTCCCACACAAGTACACCTGGAGATCACCGTACCAAACTCAATCACAGATCGACCACGTTTTGATAGACAGCCGGCACTTCTCAGACATCATCGACGTCAGATCCTGTCGGGGCGCCAACATCGAGTCGGACCATTATCTGGTGATGGTGAAGATGCGCCCAAAACTCTCCGTAGTGAACAACACGCGAAACCGGCGCCCGCCTCGGTTAAATATCGCGCGACTGAAGCAACCTGAGGTCGCGGCAGACTACGCGCAATCGGTCGAAGCAGCGCTGCCGGCAGAGGGCGAGCTTGACGAAGCCCCTCTCGAGGACTGTTGGGATACCATCAAAACAGCCATCAACAGTGCTGCGGAGAACGTCATCGGTTATGTGGAGCGATCTCGACGGAACGACTGGTTCGACGAGGAGTGTAAGAGGGTGATGGACGAAGAGAATGCCGCGCGGGCGGCAGTAGTGCAAAGAGGCACCCGTCGAAATGTGGAAAATCACCGACAGCGGAAGAGGCAGCGAGTTCGACTTTTCCAGGAGAAAAAGCGCCGCCTGGAGGAGGAGGAGCTCGAGGAGCTGGAGCAGCTGCATCGTTCCCAAGAAACACGAAAGTTCTATCAGAAACTCAACGCATCCCGCAAAGGCTTCGTGCCGCAAGCCGAAATGTGCCGGGATAAGGATGGGGGTATCCTGACGGACAATCGTGAGGTGATCAAAAGGTGGAAGCAGCACTTCGATGAACACCTGAACGGCGCACATGCAGGAGATCAAGACGGTGGGGGAAGGTATATCGCCGGCGTAGCCAACGACGAAGAGGAGCCACTCCCAACGATGAGTGAAGTTAAGGAAGCCATTCGCCAGCTGAACAGAAACAAGTCGGCTGGGAAGGATGGCATCGCAGCTGAACTCATCAAAATGGGCCCGGACAGGTTGGCCGATTGCCTACACCGGTTGATAATCCGGATCTGGGACATAGAACAGCTACCGGAGGAGTGGAAGGAAGGGGTAATATGCCCCATCTACAAGAAGGGCGACAAATTGGACTGTGAGAACTACCGAGCGATCACTGTCCTCAATGCCGCCTACAAAGTGTTGTCCCGAATCCTACTCCGCCGCCTCACGCCACAAGCAAACAGATTCGTGGGAAGTCATCAGGCCGGCTTCATGGAGGGACGGTCTACGACGGACCAGATATTCACATTACGGCAAATCCTCCAAAAATGCCGTGAACACCAAGTCCCTACGCATCATCTATTCATCGACTTCAAAGCCGCATACGACACGATCGACCGTAACGAGCTATGGAAAATCATGGACGAGAACGGCTTTTCCGGGAAGCTAATCAGACTGATCAAGGCGACGATGGATGGAACGCAGTGCTGTGTGCGGATTTCGGGTGAATTGTCGAGTTCATTCGAATCGCGCAGGGGGCTTCGACAAGGTGATGGTCTATCCTGCATGATGTTCAACGTGGCGCTAGAAGGTGTTATTCGACGAGCGGTGGGCGAAATGCGGGGCACGATTTTCAACAGATCCAGTCAACTTATCTGCTTTGCCGATGACATTGATATAGTCGGCAGATCATCTGCGGCGGTGGAGGAGATCTACCGCAAACTGAAACGCGAAGCAGGAAGGATTGGGTTGATGATTAATACGTCCAAGACGAAGTACATGCTGGCCTGCGGATCCGAGACCGACCGAACCCGCTTGTCCAGTAATAACAAGGTCACGATCGACGGCGACGAGCTGGAGATAGTCGAAGACTTTGTCTATCTCGGCTCACTGGTGACGGCAGACAATGACACCAGCCGTGAGATCCGGAGGCGAATTATCAGCGGAAGTCGTGCCTACTATGGACTCCACAAGCAACTGCGGTCGAGAAGACTTTGCCCTCGCACGAAGTGTAACCTGTATATGACGCTTATTAGACCGGTTGTTCTCTACGGGCACGAGACATGGATATTGCTCGAGGAGGACCTGCGTACACTCGGGGTATTCGAGCGACGAGTGTTAAGAACCATCTTTGGCGGCGTACAGGAGAACGGAGTGTGGAGGCGAAGGATGAACCACGAGCTCGCGCGACTCTACGGCGAACCCAGTATCCAGAAGGTGGTGAAAGCTGGCCGGATACGCTGGGCGGGACATGTTGCGAGAATGCCGGACGACTGTCCTGCAAAACAGGTGTTCGCTACGAATCCGGTAGGCACAAGACGAGCGGGGGCGCAACGAGCGAGGTGGTTAGACCAAGTGGAGCGTGATCTGGCGAACGTGGGGTGCCCGAGAAATTGGAGAACGGTTGCCATGGACCGAGTGAATTTTAGGAATTATGTTCGTCAAGTTATGTCGTGAGACGGAATACTATGTAAATAAAATAAAAATAAGCTCAGACTTCAGACGATTGAAATTCTTGCTCGAACTTAAGAGAGTGCGGAAAACCATTAAAACCATGACACCATAAGACAATGTAGGAACGAGAAGTCACACATAGACGAAGACCCTTGAACCGATCTGAGTGTCGTCGTCTATGAGACGACCAATATCGAGACAACAGGAGACGATGACAATTTGCTTCCTCCTCCGGTGAAGAAAAACGGAGGGAAGACGATAAATTCCTAGGAAGAAGGAAAACGAATCAAGTGCAGCATAAAACACACCACCCTCGCACTTCATTCACGATTCCGGTATGGCGAGGAAGATTGAGAGCGAGTGGGCGACAACGACGACAACACTTCCACCTTTCGACGTGGTTTTTCTTCGAAGTAAGAACCAAGTTGTAGTAAGTTGTGGAGGAGTCAAGGAAAAAGATTCCGAAAGAGCAGCCATAAGCCAGTTGTCGTCGTTTCTTCTTTTCCTGGCCATCGGTTTAAGGGCGGCAAGAGATAAATCGATCCTTTTAAGGAAATTAAAGGCGTTCTGTCGAACGAGGACTGTTAAAATTATACATCTAGGAAGAAGCAACTGATTGTAACAGGGAGGCCAGAAAAAAATGGATTTTTGTTCTGCATCAGTTTTTATTCTATTTCTAGTTGTTTTTGAACTAAGGGTAGTTTTTGGGTCTTCTTAATTATTTTTAAAACAAACTCAAAACATTTTTTAATGGTTTTATCATCAATTTAAAGGCAGTTCTAAAAATCATTGAACCATTTCTACGTCATTTTTGAACGTTTTGATGACTTTTTTACTAAATCATTTTTGTTCAATTTCGAATCATATTGAGTTAATTATGACATCTTTTATTTATGTTTTGTTCACATATCTGTTATTTTTAGTTTTTGGGCAATTTTTGTGTCTCTTTAAATGTTAAGGCGGCATCCATCAATTACGTCACGCAAAAATGCCGTTTTCAGACCCCCTCCCCACGTATGTCACAAATCGTAACGCTGCGACATATCTTCCTATGAAAACTAATGCCCCCTTCTCCACAAATTTTTGAATTTTGATTTTCGAAGGTTAAAAATACGAGTTCTAAAAAAATATTTTTAACGTTCTTAAAAATACATACACAAAATAAACTAATTTTACTTCTTAGTTATCAATAATGTAAACTCTCTGTTAACATTTATTGATTGTTTTATTACGAGTTTCTCTGTGCTAGTTGGGTGATGATGTTTATCTTCTTGTTCTTCTTCTAACATCAACATGGCTTAAACTTGTATGCATCCTGGAAAATGCAAATGTTGCGTTGTTTTTTTTCAACATAGTATCTGATTTGCCAATTTTTATCCTCCGCATCATCGTTGCACAGGATAATCAATATTATCAATACTTAAGTTCTCTCTCGTTAATCAAGTAGATTGGAATGTTTACTTATGAAATGAGACTTTTCACGATATTATCTGTTGTAAAATAAGGACCTAACAACAGTTTCATTTTCCCTTTTTTATCGCGCGTTTTTTTCGTGCTTATTGTTAATCAAAAACTTAAGATTCCTTCAAAGGCAAATAACACGCTCCTTTTTTTAAACTCAAAATAAAGTTTGACCGAGGTTCAAAACATTGTTCGATTCTATGAACTTGAAGTTAGGTTCTATTTTTCCTCCTTGCGATGGTACAACGGAGTTCAAACTGCGAACTCAAAACTAAAGCTTAGTTCTTTTAGAAATGGGACAGTTACGAATCCGTGTATCTCAAAAACCATTCGTTTGATCGAAATACTCTATATGAAGGAAATAAAGATAATCTTATGATAATTAATGAAAAAATTTGAAAAAAAATATTTATCGTTTTTGTATGAATTTTTCTTACTTTACTCTTAGTACCCCCTATCGGCCAGCGCACACTTTTTTCAGTCATGATTTTGATCAGTTTTCAAACTTTTACTTCGTCTAATCTGTATTTTAGGTGGCTGCATCTTCTTCCTTCAATTTCTGCTAATTTTCGGTAAAATGCTTCTCTTTCAAAAGATACTAAGGGCAATATAGTGGATACAGCTGATTCGAAATAATCAAAACTTGATTATTTTTGAACCTCTTTATTACGTTTTAATGGAATTTATTCTGGCAAAATCTCATAATAACGAAGTAAAACCATCATTAGATTGAATTTAAAGTATAGTTGGTTCGTATAAATCGTAGGTTGCGAAGGGTTCATACAGGATTACTCTTTTAGGCTTTAAAAAACAGCGAAAACCAAAGTTTTTGATTTGAACATTTTTGTTTTTTTTTTTTCACAGAAGCGGAATTTTGACAAATTATTATGTTTTCTACAAAAGAACCATCAAATACATACTATTATATGCTAGGGACCTCGCCACGAGCAGACAAGGTACAGAATTCAAACGCTGGAAGTTGTTTGAAATAGGCGAAGTTATGGGTTTTTCATAAGTTTTGTCGTTCATCAGAAATCATCTGTCACTCAACCTCGGTACCGGCTATACAGCTTAAGAGCTCTGGAACAAGAAAAAATTTATTGTTTGAAGTTAGGCTTGAATGACTTATAACTAGGCAACACTTTCAGCTTATCGGAGAAAATATTTTTGAACATTTCAGCGATCTACACTTAGATTTTCGCTTATTCAAAATTAAATATGCTGGTATTGGACTTGACTTTCCTGATGACCCTTAACCGTAGTTGCCGATCATGTGCTTCACTCCAATGCTTAATTTAAACTTTGTGGACATTTTTGACTGTGTTTGCATACTTTTCCATCACTCACACACAGTAATTTTTGAATAATCAATGGTTTTGTCATCTATCGATTTGATAATGAAGGATTTTGAAAGAAACTGTGCAAAATATTTTTTTTTCTTTTTCTGTCACATGGTAAATACCCAAAAACGCGTGAATTTAAAACTTGGGAAAAAATAGGTCTCAAAGTACTACAGGCTTACAGGCAGCAAAATGCTGTCAAAAATTTGTATGTCCGATTACTAGTAAAAAAGCTATTAGCAAATGAAAGTGCCCCATTTATAAAAGAACTAAGCTTTAATCCCATTCGTGCCATTTTCGCCGAACTGCATTTCGAGTAGCTACACACTTAGAAAAATCCACGTATATTTACATGAAATACCATGGGTAGAAGGGAATCGGGCATATGCATGTGATAATATTGTTTATTTCATGTAAACATCCATGAAAAAAAGCCGTTTTATCACATGTAATAGTCCGATTCATTTCTACCCATGTTATTACATGTAAAACCCCGTTCCCTTTCTACCCATGTTATTTCATGTAAATTTCTGTTCGTGTCCGATATTATTGTTTACAGTAGATTTACATTTTCAACTCCATTTGATAAATTTTCGAAAACATCGGATCTTTCATAAAGTTATTGAAAAAACTGGCATATGTTGATTTCAAATCCTTTATTAAACCAAAAATTACACTTCTGAAACCAAATACAGGCAAAAAGCATGCACACCCACCGCATCAGTTTGAACAATTTCCGGAACAGGAACGGCCGGCCGAACCTAATCGCTTATTAACCTAATGCGAGTTACTTCTTTAAAAAAAAAGTTGAAAAAACACTATGTAATATTATTTTCACCGTTTTTGAATTCTTCGAACCACTGCTCCAAACCCAACTGGAAATTTCATTCGAAGAACTAGGATAGTTGATTGTGCACTCAGCTGCTCTGCCGGGGGATCGTTCTCGCAGCCGTTTTCGGTCCGACGACCCATGACGACACCCGTTCGATGTTAGTGGCTTTCAGGAACTTCAGTTCTGATTTTAGCTCATATTTGGTTGTTTAAGGTGTAGGTGATGATACACAATTAAAACGGAGCAGTCTTCGAAACAACAAACCGCTGCAATTCATGCCTGGTGCCGTTCGTGAAAGACAAACCGGCCGCGCCCTACAAGTGGAATTTGCCCGTATGTGCCTTACTCGGATTAACGATAGCTTCGACGGCAATTGGCAGCTTTATGGTAGCCTATATAATGACAAGAAAAAATATTATAATTTGATTGAAGCTTTAAACAATTTCAAACTTACCGCTTGCTGGTGAATGTGCTGTAGAGTATGGAACTTGAAAAATGTTTCGTATTCAGGGTTGCTATTGGACACGCTGCATGTTGCGTGTTTATGACCGTCTTGATCAACCAGGAGCGGTCTACAGTTGTCAGGCTCCGTTGGGCGCTATTATGAAATGGAAAATGTTGTTATAAATGCCTACAATGCTGAGGAAGTGTTAAAAAATCAAACTCCGAAAATTCCATCCAGTTTAATCTTCCTCCCCTACTGTAAAATTGATGGTAAATGACGGATTCTGATTTTTATTATTTATTCCATTTTTAAATAAAAAAAAGATCACAAATTGTTTTGAGCGGGTCCGCACTTGTGTGCACCTTCCCCTCAGAATGAAGTCAGAAAATGTGAAATTTAAGCTTACCTCATAGAAAAAAAAAACGCTTAATAGAAGAACTTAAGCAGACGCTCCTCCCCCGGATTGTCGACCACATCGGTCATCGTCTTGAGTTCCCCATTCTGCGAAACAATCCACTTGGAGATGAACGTTTGTGGGTCCTTGGCAAAACTTAGGAAGAACTCCCGATTCGTCTTCAGTTGATTGATGGTTTAATGAATCGTGTCGTGGCTAAGGCGGAGCTAAACAGGAAGTTATTCATCCGGTTTTTGAGCGGTCCGTTCATGTTGAAGTCAATATTTCGACCAACTTTATACGTTTGCTGCCGATTATTCGCTCCTCAAACAGCCTTGGTTCTGCTTCTGTCCTGTTACAGCTTCGGTCAGCGGAATTCCATTGGTTTGTAACTTCTGGAAGTAGTATAAGCCTTGGTCTCATTACGGGTGAATTGGACAAGGATCTATCCTGGGGAATCGGAAAAGAATCGATCACAAAACCGAACAAAAAAAAAAACAGAAACGCAGGGCGCTGAAGAAAAACTAACAGCCTTGCCTTGAAGAGGTAAATAAAATGGAACGCGTTCATAACATTCACAACACGAAAAATGCAAAAGTGTAAAAATTAACTTAGAGTTTAACATGCATGAAGTTGTGTTTTATTGTAACATTACATTTCAAAAGGGCAAAAATGCCAAACGTAAACAAATCGAGCTAACAGTCGCATAAACGCGGTTGGATTTTGGAGTAGTGAACAGAAAAAAATTACCCTCTTCCTTTTTTCCTTGCACTTGCGTGGTCATTTGAATAACACCCTCATGTCCACGGAGACATACTTTAATTTTTTTTTGTATAAATTTGTGCGTTGATTACAAAACACTTCCGTAAGGCTTTTTTCCGAAAATAATTTATTTTCTGAAAAGTTTTTCAATTCCTTAAGAAGAAATTGACTTGAGTTTGCCAAAAATAAATAAACGAAAATTGAAATAGCTGACTCTCAAGCATTTAAATCGACTTTAAACCTATATAGAATTACAATATACAGTACTCATCTGACGATAAAACTTTTAATAAGTTTATGAAGTTGTTTATGAACTAACATGAATGTCATTGCAATTATCGAAAGCTATTATCAGCAGTTTCGTATAAAATCAAATGTCCCTCGATGCTTTATAAATAAAATATACATATGTATTTAAGAATTTAAATATTATGTTCATTAAATTTTAGTAACAAAAGAGATTAAAAAATAGAAAATATTCAAATATTTAATCCATATTCCTGTTTTCTTGATTCACTTTAATAACCAACGAACTTGATTATTTTTCAAATGGAACACATTAAGTCAAATTTATTCATAATTTAAACATGTCTAAGTTAACATTACCATAATCTGCTGTACCCCGCTCTCCGTGGACAAAGGTACACATTTTCAAAACAATTTAAACCCTTTTTTCTGTTTTCGAGTCAACTGCCCTTTTGAAATGTTGTGCACAAATTGCTTGCGACCATTTTAAAACTTAATTAATTAATTAATAAGGAAAAATGAGAACGATAGTTTGAGCGTGTAGATTTGAAAAAATCAAAAACCCGAATTATGGTACAGTGGTACATCAGGTATGCAGTTCTAAAATCTGTTCATGGTTTAGTTAGAGGTTCCCAGAAATAATAATTAATGGCAAATGACTTTAATACATTCTCAGATGATTGTATCAGAATAATCTGTGTAGTTGTTTTAACAACGATTATTTGCAGAATATTAATCATGATTTGTAAAAAAATATTTTAAAGATGCAAACATTTCCGTAACTATACTTGTCTCAAGTCTTTTACCAACACAAGCAAAAGCAGCGGAACAGCTTACCTATCTGTAAACTTTTATTTCCTTTGATAGAGTTTCAAAACATTAGTCGGCATTTTCTCTGTTTAGTAGAGTTTAAAAATTTTAAAATAAAATCATTGTTCAGCAATCGACAGTTTGAATTCAATCTACATGAAACTGTCACGAAGCGAAGTATTTAAGGTAAGAATCAATATTCTAAATTCTTACGTAAATGAGATTTAAAGAAAATCTTCATACAATCTTACGGAATAGATGACACAGAAAAGGTACCGCGTTCATAACGAAGGTAATTGTTGGAAATGTTTGGCTTACACGCGAAATCATTTTTTAATTGATAAATTGACTTAGGGTTTAAAACACTCTAAGGTGTTTCCCCATCAATGGATTTTATCTCTTACTAGCTGACCCGGTGTGCTTTGCTACACCTTCCAGAAGTTACTGAAATTTGTGGTACTTAGTTATTCACTTTTCATTTATTTGCTCAAAATTTTAAAATTCAAATTCAAAATCATGAAATTAAATTAATTTAATATGTTCATTGACACGTGCGGCGAGATGAAACGCTAGGTAGAAGAATTTGTAAAGGCATGAAGAATAGGCGGATAGGCAAGCATCAGATGAGCTTCGTAGGATAAAGTTTGGATGGGTGTTGAAACTGTAAGTCTAGGGCATTTTTTATTGGAAAGCATGAAAGTGTTGTGGTACGCCTTTGCCGTACAACAGACTACTCTGTATGGAAGCTTGATCGACTTTTGATCCACACACTCCTAAACACAGCAGGCCAGTTGGATTGTGTACTATCAATACACAATCAGCCTTCCCACTTTTTATCGTTCCACTGAATGGAAGGAAGAGTTGCTAAACCTCGGAAAAAAAAACATTTCTTGTGCTCAAATACTCTCTTATGCCGAATTTGGTTTCGTTTGCTTAATAAGTTGTCGAGATATCCTATACAATTTTTATCGGAGCCTCTCTTCCTACGTAACTCCTACCTGGAAGGAGGGGATCAAGATTAAACATTCCGTGTATTAAAATACACTCTCAAGCACCCTTCTCCCTTAAGATTTTCCAACTGGAAGAACGGAGGGTTCTCACAATATCAAAGAATCATTTCTGGTAATCAAATACCCTTCAATGCCAAATTCGGTTTAATTTGCTTGAATAGTTTTCCAGTAATACTGAAAATTGTAAAGGAGCCCCCTCCCCACTTTCTATCTCAAGACTGGAAGGAGGGAAGGGTACCAAATATTCATAGAACTAATTATCGTTCCCAAATACCCTTCCAAGCCAAATTTGGTTTCATTTGTTTGAATAGTTTTCAAGTTATGTAATACAAAATGGGATAAAGACCCCTCCCCTCCTTCCTGAATCTTCACTGGAAGGAGGGAGGGGTCTGAAATAATCATAGAACGATTTCTCGTATTCCACTTCCCTTCCATGCCAAATTTGGTTCCATTTGCTTGATTAGTTCTCCAGATATGTAGAAAATTGTAAGGTAGGCACCCTCCCTCCTTCCTATCTCCCCTCCTTCCAGTGGGGAGATAGGAAGGAGGGAGGGGTACCAAACCATCATAGAAATATTCCTCATACCGAAATGCACTCCCATGCCGAATTTGGTTCCATTTGCATTATCAGTTCTTGAATTATGACGACTTATCACTTTTATTTATATGACCCCCTCCCCCCTTCCAGGAAAAGAGAGGGGTCCCAAACCGTAATAGAAACCTTCCCCTGCCTCCAATACCCCCACCTGCTAAGTTTCACGCAAATCGGTTCAGTAGATTCCGAGTCTATAGGGAACAGACAGACAGACAGACAGACAGAAAGACAGACAGACAGATAGAAATTCATTTTTATATATATAGATTTCCCAGGAAACTGGAGGACAGAATACAAATATATTAAAGAACATTTTTTTTAACTTACTGCTTGATGATCTAACAAAATTTCATAGATTTCAGCTGCATTTGCTTTAAAACGATTCCAGCTTATTATCATTCGTTGTCCAGTACCTATCATCTTGGATGGCTATCGAAATTATTGCTTTCTTCATAACACTAGACACTGGAATTTAAAAAGAATTTATAGTATGTACTAAACGTTAATAATTGTTACAAAATAGAATGATTTATTACCTCAGTATACAAAACGCGTCTACTACACTTCGATTATCTGAAGTTACATTGCGGATATCCAACCTTATTCTTGCTTACATTTTTCCAGGGATTTGAAAATTCGTTTTGCTGGCAATATTGAAAACAAACCCTGAAATCCACAGGAATGAAATGTTTTAGGTTTCATGTACTTACATTTCTGCCTGACGTTCACTAAACTTTCAAGTTCTTTTTAAGAAAATATAGCATCGGTTGAATTCCAAGTTGTACTTCGAAGACTTGTTTTTTTCTGTTTTGATGCAAACTTTCACATTTAATTGCACTTGATTGCACTTTAAAACTCCATTTTAACCAAAATTAACCGTGACAAACAATTAAAAGTATTTTACAAATGGCTGACCGTCAAATAATGAGCTGCATTGGCTAACGTGTAATTGATTTTTCATGTGAATAAGCTTACATGTAAAATTTTATGTAATTGAATGTGATGATGTTTGTGTACACATGTATCCATTGTGGGTTATGGAACTTTACACGATTTGCCAAGCAATAATAATTTCATGACAAAAAATGTAAACTCACGAGTGATGTAATGTTACATTTCTTTGTTGTGTAGATTTACAATAGACAATGAAATGAAATGAGCATGGAGATTTACATGACTGAAGCTTTACAATTACATGAAAACCCCCGATTCCTTTCTACCCATGCTTCTACATGTACGGTTACATGGATTTTCTAATCTGAGAAGATTTGTTTATGTTTTTTACATGTCCTTTCGAGTAATTATTGTTTCCGAGCTAATAATAGGAAAATTCCGTGCAACGTAACATTACATTTTTTTTTTTCTGTGTACGAATGTAGGCATAAAAAAAAAGTCGAAATTGGTATTCGGTTTGTCGAACTTAGTTTTAAGTATGCTTGTCAGTTCTTAATTTTGCGATCATCCAGTCGAACTCAAAGTTGAGGGCTGCCACTGAAGTGCTGTTTTGAACCAAAACAACCTAATTTTGGGTTGAAAAAAAGGAGCGTGAAGGTTTTGCGCCAGAACAAAACATTTTTCGTATCGGTTTTCTTTTTGAAAACGTTTTTTGAACAATTTTAACACCATGATTTCGAAAAAAATACGATCGAAATTCTCAATTATATGAAAAAAAATTAACAATAGCTTGCATGCATCAAACTTGCATACAGAATGTATGCAGCAAATCGAAAAATCGAGTTATTTTAAATTGAAAATTTTAAAAGTCTCGTATACAGAGGATGATAAAATTTCCATCGACTTTCGCTCTTTCGATTGTTTGAACTTTCGAAAAATTTATCAATTTCTTTAATAAAATACCAGTAACTTTATTTAATTCCCACTTCGTAATTTTAGTAAAAATCGAAGGAGGTGGAAGAGATGGTGACAAAAGAAGAATTTGATATTTATTCCGGCCTAAGAGAATAACTACGTTTAAGAATGGGAAACAGTTAACCAGAGCACAGAAATAACTGAAATTAGTTTTTAAACGTAGGTATCCACTTATTCAGCTTAAGCAAGCTAAGCCATGCTGAACTAAATTAGTGGATAACTACGTTTAAAATTTAATTTTAGCTATTTTTGTGCTCTGATTAACTGTTTTTTACTCAGAATTTTAATGTTTACTTTTACTTTGTGTTGATTTTCAAAAGTTTAAATTTAATTTGAATACACAATACAATACGTGATTATTGAAAAAAAAAGTTTATATTTGAAACCCTCAGTGCCTCCTTTTTACCAAAATTTTAAAATTTTACAGTTAATTATAATGAAAATTTCTCCATAGAATAAACCTAGATCAAGATTAGCGTTAAAGTAGCCTTAAGGCACTTCGAAGGACTTCTTTTGTATCAGATTTATTTAAAAGTCCTTCATCCCGAACATTAACTCAACATAACTCTACAAAACCACTGTTTCCCAAACTTCGAGATAAACTCATCGCATCTGCATCTACTCGACGAATCCTGAATTTCCTTGATTTATCTGAAACTAAAATTTGCACAGTGGGAAAATTTTAACCAAAATCCCGAAAAAAAATCGAAGCCGCTGATTGGAAAAAGGGGAATACTATTTTCAGTTTTTCAGCTGAAACACCGAATAGGATTGCACCGTGAAAAAAACATTGCTATTTGTAGTTTTCGACCATGCATTGAAAAAGGGGTGTTTTTATGCAGCGTGACCATGAATAAAATGACGAAATCCCACACATTGGAAAGCTCAAAAAAATAAATTTCTGGGTTAGAAGAGCTTCCTGTTTTTCACATTAAAACCATAAAAATACGTATATTTTCATTATTTTTACAAAGATGGGAATCAAAGTTAATCCATTGTATAGGAATATCAATTTTACAGTACAATCCCACCGCATTAACATTAGGGAATATCACTCTGGAAAAAGGTGCCCCATTTTTGAAGCCTAATAACTTTTTTATCATAACTCTAAAGTATCATATTTAAATTTTGACGAGAATTCAGAATAAGTCTTACTAAAAGTTATCATCTAGGTTACGATACGTATTCACAAACGTATTCAGCTATCATAAGATTGCCAGATTTTTTTTCAGGCACATAACCTGGGGCGATTCAGGGCTTTTTATAATAAACCCTGGCAAAATCCGGGTATTTGATTTCCAAAATTTCATCTCAAAATCCGGGAAATATCCGAGCAAATCGAGTCAAAACTTAAAAATTATTCATCAAAAATCATGAAGAAAACAGCTTGAAATACTTTTTTTTTTTTCATGGAAACACATAATCTAATTTAAATCGGTTTTTCAGACTTCTAAAATACCGTTCGTGACAATGTTGATAAAAGTTGCTCAAAAATTTCATTTTGGACGAAAAAATCTAATATTTAAAAAAACTCTTTTTGATTTTTTGTTTAATTTTGCGAATAAAATGATTCAATCCAGGCAACTGGGCTGGATCGGCCCTTTCCCAAAAATTGCATGAAATATCTGGGCAATCTGCAAGTTTAAGCTTTCATCTAGAAGGATCAAGTTCAATTCATCAAGCATCCAAATTTTTCAAGCTTAATTTTCATTGAGAGTAGAAGCAATAAAGGTTAAAAAAAAACACTTTATTTTTCTAGAAATACTTTTTATTCTAGTCACATTTAAAAGCTGAACAGCCTTCTACCGAGATTCAACTAGCAAGCTTTGAGTTCTCGATGCTGAGTAATATTTTATAGATTCTTAATTCAAAGCTGAGTAAGCTTTCCATAAGAGTTCAGGTTTTCCTCAAGAGTAAAGAAGCATAAGCACTATCTATTAAGTCGGTCTCGATAATATTAGAGGCCAATAATGGAAAGCAGTCTTTAAAATGGTGCGCCGTATGAAAATTCTGAACTAAACAGAATTTTAAAATCTCCGGTATAAATAAAAAAAAAAAACACTTTCAAAAGATCAAAAGATCGAATCTAAAATAACCCAAATTCGATCGATTTGTCCATGGCAAAAAAATCGATCCAAAAAATTGGAAATTTGAGTTTAGCCACCAAATTGATCAAATAACATGCAAAGTTTAAGAGTTGACCCAAACCTGTAATTTCATAATTCATGTTGTTAATTGAAAGTAATTTCAGGTGAGGAAATAAAAAACAGAGCTGTGTCGAATAGTTTCAAAAACCTGGCTCGTGAACGTTTTGGATAAATTCTTCAGGATTTATGTTCGTCTCTATCGCTTTGTAAAAAAAAATTCATAGCATATTTTTTATAACTCTTCATTTGGCATGAGGAAACTTTACAGATAGGATAAATGTATTTTAAGTTATGAACGTGTATAAATACATCAAAATATAGATACCCCAGACTATGTGGCCCATGATTGCCCACAAACTATGATTTGCAAATTGGTTGCGTTTGAATGACTTATTGATAATTTATGGAAAATTTCTTTGCCATCTGATAGAGCCACACAAACCCAAGACCATAAGCATATGAGCATATTTTTGTTTTAATTGTTTGAGTATATTTTTTCGCTCTTGTTAAAGAAAAAAGCATATGATGCGTTCAACATATAGAAAAATATGCATACGCAAACTTACGACGACGACAGTTGGATTGAGATTTTCAGCTCAATACACAGCTGAGATATGTAGAGTAATCCACGTTTCCCCATGGTCCCCGTTACCCCACTCTCCCCTATTGAAAACGGTCCAATAATTTTGAAAATTGAATTACAAAATAATAACAACATTATAGAAAAGTAAATATAATTTTTTTAATGAAATACATAATTCTATATCGGATTACTAACAATTTAATAAGGAAAAAAATGGAAATAAAAATGAATGGAACACTTGATTGAGAGATAATTTTTTTTTTTTCATTGTTTCCACTCTAGTGTAAAGGAAAAATCATACAAAAATGTATTCTCAAAATGAGTCTTTTAAAAGCTCTTCAAAATTGAAGAACAAGTGCCAAGGATGATTCAATAATCAGTTATTTACTATCGGTTAGTATTTACATCGTCTCGGTTTCCAAATAGAACTCCAAACCGATATTTGTTTTCTCTCTTTGACCAACTCACTCCCGTTTACCGATCCTTTGAGTTTCGTGATTAATTCATGACCAATAATGGAAAACAAACAGAAAAGTTTCAGAGTCTAGCCAAAAGCTGGTGGATAAACCGAAAGAAGAGCAACAGAACAGAAAATAAAATGGTTAGCCAATGTGTATTTAAATTTTAAAAAAACCTCCATATCCGATTCGACAGCAAAAAAATGGCTGCGCGAAAAGTTTGCCAGCTCGAGCTCAAAGATGGCGTACATATTCGTTTCTGATTTCCGTTTTTCTCTCGGTTATGGATTCATTTTTGTCGCGGTGACAGAAACCAAAATTGACCAATAACTCCAGACTGGAAGTAGAACCGGAAAAAATCCTTCTGTCCAAATTTTGGCACGGATTTGCTTCCGGTTTGTTTGAAGAAAAAAAAATGAACTTTCGAACATGTGTGAATGTGTTGATTTATGAATCTCCGGATGGTCACCGAAAAACTACACCAGAAAGCGGAAATGATTGGCCAATTTTCACCGGGCCATACACACCGGTTGTTGGTGATGCCTTTTCCTAGCTTTTTTGGGCTCTGAAAAATTGGCGAAGCTGGTTGGAAAAACAAACCACGAGAAAAAAAAGTCGACATTGCTGTTTGCTCATAGTTTTTAACCGTGTTTGGGCTTTATTTATTTTCGCCGGTCAGTAATAATTCATCACTGTTTGCGTTGACAAAATAATTGAAACAGGAGGTTAAAAGTTTGATATTTTTTGTGTGGTTGTTGTTTTTATTAAAGACTGAAATATGTGAAATATGTTTCACATTTGTTTGTTTTTTAACATAAATTTTAAAAAAATCATGTTTTTTGACGGTCGCCATATAGTTTTTTAATCTATACTTGAATTCTTACATACATTGATTTTCGATGTTTAAATGGAAATTTCAATCACTAATATATTTTTCACGGTCGCCATGTACAGTCAAGTTAAACTTTAAAAAATTAATTTCATTTTTAGCAAAAATCGATTGGAATTCGTTCCAAAGTACGGCTTCTAGCTGAATTTGATCCCAGTCTCGGTCAGTTAATAAAACAACCGAAACAAAACCGATCCACATTACATCTAATGGCTTCCCGGGCTGCTAAAGTAAAAAGGGGTTCCCTTCAACCTTAGAACCCTGACTGGGTCTTCCACTTGTCGTATTCGGTTTCGAATTAATGTTGTACAAAGTAGCTTAAGTCGGCAACAGCAAAAAAAAAAAACAACAACATCGGAAGCAACAATAACAAAAATCAAGACCGAGAATCGAGAAACATGCACCCTGTCTCTCGAGAAAAATCCAGATCAAAACAATTTCGGGCGCCAGCGCATCGAAAAACCCATTCCAAAAGCAACAAACTGAAACGAGCGAGAAGAAACCAAAAAAAAAAAAAAATAACAACAAAGTACCTACCAAGATTTTGGTGTTTATTTACAAGTGTAGTTGCATTCTGTTTCGGGATTCCTTTTTAGCCTCAACATTCTTTCGAACGGCAGCAGCGTGTTGTTTATGTTTTCCAATACTTTCTTTCGCTCTGGGACACTTCGGAGAACCTTCGCCCTTCATTGGCGCTTTTTTCCTTCATTTGTCCATAGTTGTTTTTACTTCACGCTTTTATTTTTAGAGTTTTCCTGCACAGCTTCGTTGTGCACTTGATCTTGGGTTTTATTTTATAACGTCCGGCGCGTTTTATTTCTCGATGAATCTTTTCTGCCTTACCCTTTCCCGGAAAGTGGGAAAGTGGTCGTTGTTGGATGCTGCTGCTGCATTTCGGTTCGGTTGCTGCTGCTCCAGATTTTTGTGCGCTACGACGACGACGACGTCATTAATAAATTATGGGGACCTGCTACATTCTGCTCATGGGATATAAAAAAGGAGCAACAACAACAATTTCCAAATAAACAGCTTCAAGTGTGGTTTTCTGGCATTGCGATGTGCTGTAATAACATTTTATTTGAATTTTTGTTCAATTAGAATGGATTTCTTTGAGTTGTTTATGACCTTTTTAATATTGGTTGTAAATTATATTCAAACTCGGTTTATTACCGAGTTGATTAGTGAACAAAAATCAGAACTCAACAATTGACAGAAACAGTCCATATTTCTTAAGATTGAAACTTTTATTTTTATAGTCTTTAACCAATTATTAAAAAAACTATTTTCTCTGAAGGCATGATGAATTTTCCCATAAAATTAGAATAAAACTGTGAATAGATATCCGTTTTTAAGACCACAATAATTTGAATAGTGATTCACGAAGAAATGTTTGTCTCGATTTACCGTTAAGACCATTTTAAACTCAGAATGTTTAATTAGCTTCCACAATTGCAAAACTTTCAGCTGAATTTAATTAACACTCCCACCACCGACTGTTGCATAGTGAAGAACAGCAGATTTTCCACAATCTCTGCTGATGCTGCATACGAGCAAAGTAAAACTCCAGCGATAAATTGCCTCCTCGCAGACACCTTCGAACAACATAAATCCAGATTTCTCAAGTTTCTGTACTTAAGAAGCAGGGATTTTTTTTTGCACTAACCAAGCTTGGCTTGGGGCGCGAAAAATAATTCCCTTTTCATTTTATTCCTCCCGGGATTCAAACCGAATCGTTGTCTGCAATGCCATCTCACAGGCGAAATGAATGGGTTTAGAATCAAGCACCACCGTTTGAAGCTCCATAGTCGTGTTCCTAGGGCTGGCGCGTCTTTTTCACACCGAAAAAACACTCGAAAATTCAACCAAAACCAAAGAGAATAATAAATCGCACCCCGTCTCGTCTCTAGATTTCTTTCAAGAAAGTAGAAGGAAAATCTCGGGGGAGTCTTTCGATCCCATGGCGATTCCGTTCAACTATTTTCTTCGAGTGCATTTATTTATGGCGGCGGAAGGGGGGTTTCGATTGAGAGAACCATAACCGAAAAACAGCAACGCAACTCAGTCAGGAATGGAATGGAATGGAACGGACGATATGTAAACGTTCGACCCCGGACCAGAACGACCACGCGAATGTTATCCCCCTCCTCTGGTTGTTGGAAGTCGTAAAACGGTGTAAAGTTGTTTATATGTGATTATCGCTAGCTAGTAACTCTTCCGCGTCGTCAAATTTCGAACCGATTCGATTCCAAAGAAGCAGCAGAAAACCAGACTCCCCCAGATTGACTCCTCCGTTCATTGGAATATTCTGGTTGAATCGAATATTTGTTTTAATTGGTTTAAATTGTTTTATCAGGTAACTACCGCGTTTGATAAAAAAAAATTTTTTTTCCGAATAATTAAGATTTTATGAAAAAAAGCTTCATGAAGTTTTTAATCTTTTTCAAGTATTTTCAAAGTTCAAAATAAAAAAAAATGTTCTAAGTTCAATCATTGAGTGAAATTATAATAGGAAGAGTAGACAATTATCAAAAAAATATCATAAAAGATAAAAGTTTTGAAATGTTTCTTAACCCTTATCAGCGCTATATCTCTCTTGTTTTGCAACCGCTTTTTACAAAATTCATATTTTTGGAAACTTCGTAATCTAGTTCAAATATGTTCTTCAGACAATATTCACCTACAACCCTTCAGATTTTCGTTATTCAAAGTCTAAGAAAAAAAATCCGTAAAAACATGCTACGGAAAAAAAATACTGTAGATCAGTTACGGAATGCTCAAAAAAAAATTTAACTCAGTGTCCAAGAAAGCTGAGGATAGAAGCTAAACTTTGCACATAAGGATAATTTTTTTTTTTCAAGATCATGGCACAAAAATTATAAAAAAAAGTGGTGTAAAGACCGAATTTTTCAATCAATGAACCGTCAAAATTGGTTAAGTCACACCAGATAAAATTTAAAACGAGGATAGAAAAGTTAAAGTAATCTGCATTTTAAGATAGTCCAAATTCGAAAAACAGAATTTTTGACGAATTTTCAAAGGTAGAAATTTTTCGAACCTTTAATCAATTTGCAATTACCCAGATTTTTTGTACTTAAATTAAACTTTGCACTGGATTTTAGGTATGCAAATGCCAATTGCAAATTAAAGTTCGAAATGCAGCTACCTTTGAAAATTCGTCAAAAATTCTGTGTTTCGCATTTTGAAAATCGAAAAATGCAAAAATGTGCAATATTGTGTCAAGTTTTCAAACCTTGTTTTAAAATTTATCTGGTATGACTTAAACAGTTTTGACGATTAATCGATTGAAAAGTACGATGCATCACTTTTTTTTCATTTTTGTGGTCGTGATCTTGAAAAATTAAAAAAAATATATCCTTATGTGTTACGTTCAGTTTTTAACTTCAACTTTCTTGGACATTCTTTTAAGCATGACGTGGCTGATCTGCAGTTTTTTTCTAAGCATGTTCTTCCGGGGTTTTTTTTCTTAATCTTTTCATAGCGGAAAACTGAAGTAATGTAGGTGGATAATGTCTGAGAAACATATTTGAGTTACATTACGGGGTTTCCAAAAATATGGATTTTGTAACCATCGGTTGAAATATGCCTTTAATAAATTTTCTGTTGACTTTCGAAATTTACAGTAAAATTCTTGTGAGTTCTGGACTCTTCGAAATCTTACTTCCTTTCAAATCTTTTTTCAAGTCTTTAAAGAAACTTTTCCGAGCCTATCAAAAAACTCTTCCATGTCCATCGAGATACCCCTCAGAATTGTTCGAAGAATACTTGTTAGCACTTTTTGCAAAGTTCCATGAGGAACTTGTCTAACACTTTTGTGAAACACTTACTATTTCCTCGAAAAAAAAATTCTTCGACTTTTTTGAACCCTCTTTGAAACTATTCCGAGTCCTTTTGAGGAACTTACCGAGTTACTTAAAAAGTATTAACTGGTTTTTTGAGGAACGCTTCCGAGTCCATTTGCAAAACTCTTTCAGCAACCTCATCGAGTCCATTGAAATACTCTATCAAGTTCCCCAAAGAACTATACCAAGTCCCTCTAAGAACTTTCACAAGTCCCATTAGGAACACGTTCAACTCTCTTGAAAAAGTCATTTATGTTCAAGTATAAATTCTTACGATTTTTTTCGAAAAAAAAATCCAAGTCCTTTAACTAACTTTTCCAAATTCCTTAAAGAATTCATCCGAGCAACTTTTTAAAGAACTATTGCAGATTGATTTACGAGCTCTTCAAATTCCCTCGAAGAACTCTAACGTGCTTCAAGAGATACTCATCAAAATCCCGTATAAAAGCCTTGCGATTCTTTTGGGATACTTTTTAAGGGGGGGGGTAGGGTCTAACACTTTCAAAAAATCGATTTTCTTATTTTTTTTATTTTCTTATTGTAAAACATTTCAAGAATGTTGTGTCAAATTTTCAAGTCTATTGGATCAAAACTGTAGAAATTATAGGCCTTTATCTCCTCCTATCTAATACTGCAAGAAAGCAAGAGCAGAAACTTCAAACGCGTTTTTCTCGAAAGCACTTTTTTAAAGTCCGTGGACATCGTCATTTGAAAACTACTTCACCGATTCTTTTCAAATTTGGAAAATATACTCTACATATAAAATACCAGACCCCAACGTTTTTCTTTTTTGTTTTTATTTTACTTTGGGGAGATTTTACAGGTGAAAAATGGCGGATTTTTTCGTGAAAAATCGTAGTTTTGACTTCAAACAGCCACAAAAATTTCATAATTTTTTTTTAAGTTAAATAAAAACGTTGGGGTCAAGAAAAACATCTATTTAAAATATTTTGCTCTGATTTTTTGACCTCAGATGATTCTGTGCTGAGATACAGTGTCCACCGCCAATCCTGTTTTCTAAAAGGCATCCTCGAAAGTGCTCCGTCACCGGCTCATTTTTCAATATTTTTCTACGAAAAAATACTAAATGTTCTTTTAACAATGCTTTGTATAATGCAAAAAATTTGAATACATTTGTTTGAACGATAGCTCTAGAAAAAAATCGTGAAAATGGTGTTTTTTTATACCCTTTAGACCCTACCCCCCCTTAAGCACCTTGAAGCAGTATTTTTAGTTTCTTGAACAACTCTTAAGGGCGGTTCTTCGGAAAACTTTTCCGAGTTTCATGAAGAAATCTTTCAATTATTTTGGGTAACTCTTCTGAGACACTTGAGAACTCTAACGTGTCCCTCCGAAGAGCTCTTTGAGTTGTTTGAGGATTTTTTTCGAGTCCTTTAAGTAATGCCCTGAGTCTTCCAAAACCCCAATCAAGCCCCTTATGGAGCTCGTTCAACTCTCTTCAAAATTTCTTTAAAATTGATGAAGCAACTCTAACGAGGTATTTTAAGAATTTTTTCTTGTACTTATAAGAAATTTTCCTAACTTCCTCAAGTAATCTTTGAAATACTCTTCCAAGTCTCTCGAAGAACTTTACCAGTTCTTCCGAAAAGCTCATCAAAGTCCCATATAAAGCCTTCCGAGCTCTTTGTTGAACTCTCTTTAGCTCAAAGTTGCCAGAACTTCTAAAGCACGTATCCGGGCCGGACAAATTCAGGCAATTTGATATAAAAACCTGGCAAAATTAGTGCATTTTATTTCAAAATTGACAACTAAAAAATCCGGGCAATATCCGAGCAAATTTTATCAGAACCAAGAAATTACTCATAAAACCAAAAAAAATTAATTGAAAATAAATTTTGTTCATCAAATTTTATCGACAGATTTCAAATGCTTCCAAAATGCTTTCACGATTATTTTTATAAAACTTTCTCATAAAATTTCGTTTTTTGAGGCATAAAAAAAATTTACAATACAATTTTTTGTTGTTGTTTGGTTTGCCAAATAAAGTGAATAAAGCCGGGCAAAATCATCATTTTTCAATAAAATCCAGCCGACCGGGTAGGGACGGATTGTTCCTAAATTTTACATTTCATATCCGGGCAAACCCGAACAAAACCGAGCGATCTGAGTTTTATAAGTAACTTTAAGGCATTTCTTGTTTCTTGAGGAACTTTTCAGAAAAAATACTGTCCAATAAGCATTGAAGGTTGCCCGGTTTTATTGGAGTTTGCCCGGACATTCAAAAAAAAAAAAAAAATTGAGAAAAGGCCCGAGTGTCCGGTTATGTAGAAAATGCCCAGATTTTTTCCAAAATTCTCACAATATTTACAAAATTTAAACCGAAAACTCAAATTAGGTAACATTATTGTTGATTTTTACGTCAAATGACAAATTTATTTGAGCTAAACCTACACACTTTTTTGGAATTGTGGAATAAGACTTACAAAAATTAAAAAATGACAAAAATGACAAAAATGAAAAAAATGACAAAAATGACAAAAATGACAAAAATGACAAAAATGACAAAAATGACAAAAATGACAAAAATGACAAAAATGACAAAAATGACAAAAATGACAAAAATGACAAAAATGACAAAAATGACAAAAATGACAAAAATGACAAAAATGACAAAAATGACAAAAATGACAAAAATGACAAAAATGACAAAAATGACAAAAATGACAAAAATGACAAAAATGACAAAAATGACAAAAATGACAAAAATGACAAAAATGACAAAAATGACAAAAATGACAAAAATGACAAAAATGACAAAAATGACAAAAATGACAAAAATGACAAAAATGACAAAAATGACAAAAATGACAAAAATGACAAAAATGACGAAAATGACAAAAATGACAAAAATGAAAAAAATGACCAAAATGACCAAAATGACAAAAATGACAAAAATGACAAAAATGACAAAAATGACAAAAATGACAAAAATGACAAAAATGACAAAAATGACAAAAATGACAAAAATGACAAAAATGACAAAAATGACAAAAATGACAAAAATGACAAAAATGACAAAAATGACAAAAATGACAAAAATGACAAAAATGACAAAAATGACAAAAATGACAAAAATGACAAAAATGACAAAAATGACAAAAATGACAAAAATGACAAAAATGACAAAAATGACAAAAATGACAAAAATGACAAAAATGACAAAAATGACAAAAATGTCAAAAATGACAAAAATGACAAAAATGACAAAAATGACAAAAATGACAAAAATGACAAAAATGACAAAAATGACAAAAATGACAAAAATGACAAAAATGACAAAAATGACAAAAATGACAAAAATGACAAAAATGACAAAAATGACAAAAATGACAAAAATGACAAAAATGACAAAAATGACAAAAATGACAAAAATGACAAAAATGACAAAAATGACAAAAATGACAAAAATGACAAAAATGACAAAAATGACAAAAATGACAAAAATGACAAAAATGACAAAAATGACAAAAATGACAAAAATGACAAAAATGACAAAAATGACAAAAATGACAAAAATGACAAAAATGACAAAAATGACAAAAATGACAAAAATGACAAAAATGACAAAAATGACAAAAATGACAAAAATGACAAAAATGACAAAAATGACAAAAATGACAAAAATGACAAAAATGACAAAAATGACAAAAATGACAAAAATGACAAAAATGACAAAAATGACAAAAATGACAAAAATGACAAAAATGAAAAAAATTACAAAAATTACAAAAATTACAAAAATTACAAAAATTACAAAAATTACAAAAATTAAAAAAATTACAAAAATGACAAAAATGACAAAAATGACAAAAATGACAAAAATGACAAAAATGACAAAAATGACAAAAATGACAAAAATGACAAAAATGACAAAAATGACAAAAATGACAAAAATGACAAAAATGACAAAAATGACAAAAATGACAAAAATGACAAAAATGACAAAAATGACAAAAATGACAAAAATGACAAAAATGACAAAAATGACAAAAATGACAAAAATGACAAAAATGACAAAAATGACAAAAATGACAAAAATGACAAAAATGACAAAAATGACAAAAATGACAAAAATGACAAAAATGACAAAAATGACAAAAATGACAAAAATGACAAAAATGACAAAAATGACAAAAATGACAAAAATGACAAAAATGACAAAAATGACAAAAATGACAAAAATGACAAAAATGACAAAAATGACAAAAATGACAAAAATGACAAAAATGACAAAAATGACAAAAATGACAAAAATGACAAAAATGACAAAAATGACAAAAATGACAAAAATGACAAAAATGACAAAAATGACAAAAATGACAAAAATGACAAAAATGACAAAAATGACAAAAATGACAAAAATGACAAAAATGACAAAAATGACAAAAATGACAAAAATGACAAAAATGACAAAAATGACAAAAATGACAAAAATGACAAAAATGACAAAAATGACAAAACTGACAAAAATGACAAAAATAACAAAAATGACAAAAATGACAAAAATGACAAAAATGACAAAAATGACAAAAACGACAAAAATGACAAAATTGACAAAAATCCCCCGGTTTATAAATCAAGAATTTTTTTCTCATACCCTTATCTCTCCTATGTTGAGGGTCTCAACAACTATAGAGTCTATTTACGTATCCAAATATCCTCCCATGCCTAATTCAGTTCCATTTGTTCGATTATTTCACCAGTCATGCAAAAAAATATTGTATTGTAGCCTCCTCCTTCTAAGTGTTTTTTGTAATGGAAGATCAAACCGTCTTGGGAAAATTTCATTCACCCAAATATCCTCGCATGCCAAATATGATTCCCTTCGCTTGATCAGCTATCGAGTATTGCAACAAATTAGGTTAAAAGTTGTAAGAGAGCCTCCCTCCGCATTTCCTTTTTTTCCTCTGGAAAAAAGGGGGGTGCCAAACAATTATAAAAGAATTTTTTGTAGCCAAATCCCTACCCATGCCGAATTTGGTACCATTTGCTTGAATGGTTCTCAAATTATGTGAAAATTTCTTTTTTGCTTCGGAGATTCCCTCCTCTCTTCCATTAATAGGGAGAGGTCTCCAACTGTAATAGGAATCCCCGGACACAAAAACCCCCACCTGTCAAGTTTTTAGAAAATCGGTTCAGTAGTTTCCGAGTTTATAGGATTCAGACAGACAGACAGAAATACAGAAATCCATTTTTATATATACCTTTAGATACCTGGATATTGCCCGTTTTTTTTAGATGAAAATTTTGAAATCCGATGCCCGGTTATTGTCAGAGTTTCGGTAAAAATGCCCAAGCTTTGAAGACATGGGTACATTAAGAAAAAAAACTTACTGTTCAATAAAGATTATGTGTTCGTTTCATAAGTTTTCGAGAGTCAATTATAGAAAAATCGTATTAAAGTTGAAAAATAGCATTTACCTACCAAAGAAGAGGCAAACATAGATTTCATTTCTTTCTTAAGCGACGAAAACTTCACCAATTGGGCGCTTTCTGACACCTTATTCGTACCTATCGGAAGAATGTAATAGAGCGCAAGATTTTGCTCTCATAGTCACCATATTTTCCAGTTCTCTCATTGGTCAATATTGATCAATTACCATCTGATTTTAGCCACCTGGATGCCTTGCTGGCTGCAAAGAGAACACGACGATGATTTTCTCATTTTAAGCCTGCGCGGGAGCAAAATCATTTCAAAATTTACAAACATAGCGGACTTTCTATCATATCCGATTTTAACTGACTTCAGACGGCATTTTATACGATCTTTTCACTATGCAGTTGAAATTGCGATTCGCAACACCATTGTAAACGACTTTAGTTATCTTCTGATACGATTTTATGTTTGCTGGATTTGGCTTCTCAAGTGATGTTTAGGAAGTTCGAATGATATTTATTCCTAATACCATCAATTTGTGATATGTTGTTTCAACCGGCTTTCAACTATTAACACCCCGTCTTGAATTGCTTTGTTCAATTACACAAATCACAGCCGTCAATAGAACATGAAAGGCGCACATGTTGACCTAAATAAATATGTTGAACCATATTTTAAGCAACACAGTCAAGGCCGTGCGAACGGGGGGGGTTTTAGGGGTTTAACTTAACCCCCCCCCATGAAGATTTTTTCCAAGTAAAATTTTCGAAAAAGTAAAGAGAAATTACTTGATCTTAAAAGGTGTTAATAAGAAAGTCAGAAAATTTGCCTCCGGCGGTAATTTGTCTTAAATCACCCTAGGCTTGAGACATTTTATTTTACGACATTACATACATGTGATAAATATCCGATTGCTGCATATATGCCGTTCTCGGATTGAAACTAGTAATAAATTGTTAATTTTGATTTGCAATTCAACCAACCATTAGCATTGAAACTCTAAACTTGACATAAAAAACCCTACCTTGTCTTTAGAATGGGTTTTTTATTCAGAAGTGTAACCAAACAAATTCAGACTTTGAAACATTTTAGCTTCAAAATTAATTCATCGAATACTAATTTTATGCATCAATAAGTTGGAAGCCATGTATCATGACTCACGATGGTCATCAGAATTAGCAAATTTAAATTCAAAATCTAGTATTATCTACTTTTTTACTAAAAAATTTGATTAACAAAAATATGTGCTGATATGAAATTTTCTTCAAGAAACAAATATCAGTCTCCATTTCCTTTTGTGTTTTTTGTTCTTTTAAGTGCTGAACTAAACTTTTGCTGAACAAAAATTTTTGCGAATATTTTAAAATCATTAAAAAAAAATTTTATGTATTATTTTGACAAAATTTTAAAACAAAACACAAGATCTAAAAATATAGGTACAAATCAATTTTCAACTTTCCTCAAGACTTCAAGTAATTTTTAATTCAGCGAAAAAGTTATAGAGGTTTTCAATTTGTGTACTTTTTCCCATGTTTAATAAAGTTTTAAACCAAATAAAATTTTAATTATTTTTAAAGCAAAAATTTGATTGATTTGAAAGTTTGTTGTTAAATGTATTAATTATTTTAAACTTTATTCAGTAATATCAGAAATACTTGTAATGTAATTTATCTTTCCAAATTCTTTTTAAACTGTAGAATTGAACTTTTTAGATCATGCATCATCATTTTTGGAATATTATTCCTTGATTGAATTAAATGGGTATAGTGAACAAATTGAGAATAAGAGTTTCATCTGTAACCGTAGATTTGTTACTTCATCAGTTATTAATGATTTATTTCGCTTTAAACTGATACATTTTATATTTTATAACCCCATATCACCAAATCGCAAGGCTATAGACAAAATTTGACGCTTAAATCTATCAAACGCTTAAATCTATCAAATCAATCATTCAATCATAGGCATCAAAATGAAGTTCATTTTGCAGTTCAAATGCAATTAAATTATTTTTTCAATCTTTTTAAAATAATTGAACGAGTTCAATGGAAAAAAATCCTTCTAAAATTAAAAAACTAATGTTTTTCTTCTTCATATTTTGTTTAAATTTTCAAAAATAAAAAACCGAGTGAAACTATTTTAACACGAAATATTTTTCTTAAGTTTGTTTTCTTTTTTCAAATCTGAATTTTTGTGTGGAAACATAATCTTCTGCCTTTGAAACAAAATTTTCAATAAGAAAAACATAGTTTCCACCTTATGTCCTTTTAAGGGCCCAATATTACAATTGATAGCGTCAAAATATTCAGATCTTAAAATTTTAAACTTTAAAACCTTCGATTGAAAAATTATAAAATTTTCTCATTATATTTAATAATGTTTTTACTATCGATCATGGTTTAAATTTATCTTATCTATAATTGATATGATTCGAAGAAACAACTTTCAAGTTAAATTTTAATGCGCAATTTTAACTAGATTTGATTAGTTTTTGCTTTGAATATCTACAACAAAACTTGGAATTCATTTTTTTTATTTTATTAGTTTCTTTTAGATCGTTTCCCAATCTGTAATTTGTCAGTATAATTCAACATGTTGTATTAGAAATATAAGTATAAATTTATTATTTTGAACTCCAGAACTTTTTTTGCCTTTTATTTCAATTTGTGGACGAATTTTGATATTGACAAGGGATTTATCTTTCACTTTGATCACTGGCAGTCTTGAAATGATTTTTTTCCTAATCAAGAATTCACATTTCTAATCGTGATTGTTTTTTTTTTGCAAAATTCAAGATACTACAGTGAATTTTTTCAATCAACCCTACCAAAAAAAGAAGAAAAGAAATGTAAAATAAGATGAATAATAAATAACACTCATTATAATTTTTCCAACAATTTTTTATCATGGTAAATTTTTAACGTGATCAGACATTTATTTGCAAATTCATATTTTTTTTAAATCTGGTGTTATATTTTATGCATTCTTTATCTGTGCAAGAGTTCTTATTTTCGAAGCTTTATTCAAAATTTTAATTTGCATTCCTTTTTGGTGTTTCAGAAATATTGATTTCAAATTTGATATCTAGACTGCTTAGAATTTATTTTCAAGCTTATTTCTAGTTCAGAATAAGGATCATCATTTTGAATGGTTCATCAATAACTTACCGGAAAAAGCATTGGTTCGGAACGTTCATTTTTCAAATTATGATTAATTTTATTAGTATGGGAGAGTGGGGAATCATGGGCCACTTTTTTCGTTGTTCCATAACTTCTTTATTATAAAAGATAAAATGAAAATAAAAAATGGTATGGTTTTCTACATTTTCAAGGTATCATAAGATATTTTTTTTAAATTTTTAATAAATTATTTTCCCCAAATTCTGACTGTTTGAAAAAAAAGCCATATTTTTGGATTTTGAAAAATGGTGGGGAATCGTGGGCCACCAAATCCCAATTGACCAAATAACATGCAAAGTTTATGAGTTGACCCAAAACTGTGATTTCCTAATTCATTTTGCTATTTAAAAGCAATTTCAGATGATGAAATAAAAAAGAGAGCTGTGTATGATCGCATAGATACCAAAACCTGGCTCGCGAACGTATTGGCAAAATTTCTTATATTGGATGGACAAAATACTTTTCATAACTCTTCATTTGGCATAAGAAAACTTTGCAGAGAGGTAAAACGTATTTTAAGTTCTGAATGTGTATAAAAACATAAAAATACAGGTGATTAAAGATGTGTGGCCCACGATTCCCCACAAGCTAAGATTTTCAAATTGGTTGCGTTTGTGTGACTTATTGATGTTTCATCAAAAATTCCTTTTCCACTTGAAAGATCATGACAAAACTAAGATCATAAGCGTATGAGCATATTTTTGTTATGCACTTTAGGCTCCCCATCGATGTAATTAGCGGGTGTTTTTTTAATTATGTAAGTAAATTTTTCTAACTTTTTTAGCTTGATAAATAATAGAAGCATATGATGCGTATTTCAGTCAACAACATATAGGAATATATGCTCACGCAAAGCGACGATGATGACAGTTGATTTGAGATTTTTATCTCAACACACATCAGAGATATTAAACGTGGCCCACGTTTCCCCATGGCCCACGATACCCCACTCTCCCCTATAATTTATTACTTTTTGAGTTTGTGTGGTATAGAAATCAATTTACTTATTTCTTGTGTATTTTTGGTATTGCTATTATTTTCGGGTAAATTTGAATTTCGAAAACCCCCCCCATGGACGGGTCCTTCGCACGGGCCTGAACACAGTACACAAGCCGATGCCGCCATAACTGGGTCCAGTTAGACAAATCAAAACCGATATGAATGTCTGTTTGTCCGAACTCAGAAAGTCAGAACACAAAGATCGATGCGCCGATGGCGCATTGCGCTCCGCCTCATTTTACTTTTCAATCTATGTCTCGATGCAACTTGTACCTACGTTCATACAGATGAAGATTAATGCGATTTTAAAAAGCTGCGATTCGCGACATTTGCTTCGGGCGCATCTCGGAAGACGAAATTTATAAATTGCATCGTACTTTCAACAATAAATCATAGTTTTGCCAGAACGTCTCAATTGGAACTGATCTCGTTTTTTTCGGAAATCAAGATCAAAGTGAGGACGGTTCGAGGGAGATGGATCCAGATGTGCGGTGACCTACCGCAGCGTTTTCGACGTAACACGTTTCGAAATACTCCTTCAATTCACTTCAGCATTTGCTCGTCATTATTCCGTTTCGAATGATTAGATCTACACGCACTCGTCGTGTTCACGTTGTATTAAATTCATACGTACGTATATGGCATACGAGAGGGCAAGTATTTATAACATCAGCCAGCAATATGATTGACATTTCCAATTGCGCACCGTGCGCTCCCTGGACAGATGACGTGCTTAGGATGCGCTTCAGAGATGAGATGAAAACGCAACGCGAGACGACGACAACGGATGAACGGACAGATTCGATGAAAGTGATTCGCCGGTCGAGATAAAGAAATTGCATTCGAGGTGGCCTTTACTCTAGAGCCCCCCCCCCTTGGACGTGACGCCTCCCTATTTGTCAAGTCATACCCAGCATCTGAATGACGGCCGGCGGCTGGAACCATTTCGTATGCGCTCATGATGATTCTTTGAGATGTAAGTCGATTGACTGAAGCCGCGTTTGGCGCCGCTTGGCACTTATAAGTCGTCGCTGCTCGTTTCAATGTCGATGACGAATGCTTCCTTAGTAAGTTTACACATTTAAAATTTAATACGCATATTTTGATAATTTTTAACCTATCACAAGGCATTAAGAAAGACAAGTGGGGCTGCTCCAACCCCAACTCACTACCGCTCCATAAGGTAAAGTTCAAAAGAGCAAATCTAAATAACAACAAACCACCGAAATTGCTAGGCCATAACAAAGTGTGAGAAAAGTGTAAACAAAAACATTATTACATACACGATCTGAAGTAAAAATACAACTTTTACTTTCTTTCGCGGTTCGCGCGCGGTTTCGCGAAAACGCGAGGGAAGATCTTACCTGATGATTACCTCTGCCGGGTTTATGGCCAGGTGAATTTTGTTATTTCTTCGAATTGATCCCACGATTGACTGACGTCTGCAGCTTTTCACCTTTCTTTCTTTCATTCTGCCTGCCCCTTTGGATTCAACAAACCTCAACCCATCCATATCAATCTCGCACGAATGATGATGCGGGTGGAATGGATTCGTTCGGAACATAAAAACGGGTTTCACTTTCCTGGGCGCCTTTTCCAATCGTATGTTATGTGTATACGAGCGGGAAATGCGATCATCGCAAATTACGACTCACGATGATGATGATGATTCGTTTTTAAAACAGATCTCTTGTGCCATTATTATTGCAAAATCAAGTGCGTTTTGCGTCCATTTGGTTTTTACCTATGTACTGCACAATATCGAAAATTTAATTTTCAAATAAAAAATGATGGGAACAAAATCAACATATCATACGGACTAATAAATTTTAAAAAATCTGGAAAGCTTATTAAAACCTCTGAAACTGGATAAGGGATCCGAAATGCTTCAACGATATCTGCAAAATTACGATTTGCAACTGATTAAAATAACTTTGATGCGACCCTTAATGATTTTAAAATTTGTCTGCAACTTCGTAAGGAATAAATAACAAAGTAAAAAAAAAATTGTTATATCTCTGTAGAACAGAACATGTTTTGAATCCGGAAAAAAATTGAAGCTGAATACCAACTTTGTTAAAAATACAAGGCACATTAGCGTACTCTAAACAACCTACAAAGATATTAGTATAGCTTTCACTTTTTCATACATAATGATCCAGTAAACTAAATGAACTTTCGGAACGTATCGAAAAGTCATTAGCAACTTTTAAAACTAGTTTACTCAAAAATTGGTGAACTTTTTTTTGCGTGCACGGAGAAAAAAGTATGGCATTCCGTCATATTGATGATTGATTCTCGATTCTCGATTCAACTATATTGTATGATTGGTTTTATACTTTCAACTATAAATATGATAGATCCAACAACAATTGTTTGATTAATTCCATCGTAAATATAATAAATTAGCTGATCCCGTACGAATTTCGTTCCGCTTTCAATCATTAATACGTCAAGATGAGTTTAGAATATTGAATCCGATGCATATTGGGTAAAACATTCAACAGTGTTTAAAGTTGCCACTTTTTCTTGTCCTTCAATTTGAAATTCAAATTAAGATGTTGATTATCTCCCAACAGTCTCACAACAAGCTAACACGTTTCCGGGCGAATTCCTTGGAACTTCACGAACACTAAACGAGGACTAGACTTCACACACGGACGCCTGATATACAAGACTCAGAAAACGGAAGCAAGCTTCCATTTCAGCTTTTCTCGTTCATTTTCCAACTATTCATCCTTTTCTTTTAATTTTCAAGTGACAGCAGCTTAATCGCCCGGATAAGCTGCTGTCACTTGAAAATTAAAAGAAAAGGATGAATAGTTGGAAAATGAAACGAGAAAAGCTGAAATGGAAGCTTGCTTCCGTTTTCTGAGTCTTGTATATCAGGCGTCCGTGTGTGAAGTCTAGTCCTCGTTTAGTGTTCGTGAAGTTCCAAGGAATTCGCCCGGAAACGCCGGTTGGCTTCTTCTCGGCTCGGCCGCAGATCCTTGTGATTTCGCGCAAGATCGTAATAGGATGTTCATCTTCGTCCTCGAGTTCTGCAGATCCCCAATTATCAAGGAGAAGAACTGCACTCTCGTGGGCAGGCCGATTAAATAGAAGCCAAAGAATGAAGAGGCCTGCCACGACCAAGTCCAGAAACGCCCGCTGGCGCTGACGGTTTCGGCACCCTGGCGAAGATTTCGATTTGTTGTACTCTGATTTTTCATGTTAAAGGTTTCTTAACATTTGTAGTTATGTGTTTCAAATAGAAACTTTAAAAAATAAGTCCTTACACTTTTGATATTGTTTGCATAATCTGTATTATACAGCCTTGAGAAATATGATTAGGAGCTTAAGGACTCGATAAACGAAAATCAACGATGAATTTAAAAAAATCACTTTTGTGCATTTTCATTTATTTTATCATCAGTGGAAGTATAAAGTCGTAAAATATGAAAGACGGAGATTAAAAATTTGAGATTCAAGTATTATTTACCTTTTTCTCCAACCTGTTCGATTCAAATTTTAAATTTCAGCTTGAAACTTTGTTTTTGAGTATTATTTACCTATTTGCTGTTCTTGAGTGCTCGATTGCGATTTTAAATTTCAGTTTGAAACTTCGTTTTTGATAAATGGTTACTGTCTGACCAAACCGAATTGAGTACTATCAGCAAAGTTGCCGAAAAAAAATTCTGTGTTTTTGACAAAAAAAAACTCTCGAATTCTGTGCTTTGAACTTAAAATTCTGTTACGGTTTTCTGTGACGCCTTTTTTACAAAGTTTATAGGGAAATCATGACAAACACCAACAAAGTGGAAATTTCTTACAGTTTCAATTGAAAAAAAAAATCATTTAACATTACCTTGTTTCCATATTTTCATGAATAATAGTCAGAAATAATAAGTCGAAAATTTCAAAAAATATATAAAAATTTTGGAAACTTTTACAAAATTTAGAAAATCTGTGAATTTTGTGAAAATTTTAAAAATTCTGTAATCTGTGGCACAGATTCTTTGACGAATTTTTGCTCAAAATTCGGTAATAATTAAGATTTTGCTGTGATTTCGGCAACTTTGGCCATCAGCCTTTTTTAGAGTCACTGAAATTCTAGACAAAAATAATGCAAAGACAAAATCTATGTTGTTTGAACCAGGTGAGGAGTTTATAACCAAAAAAATCATTCTGGTCGATCATACCCTGTCAAAAAAAATTCATTCAATTCTTCTATTTTTTATAATTTTTTTTTTGGCAATCGGTTCTATCTGGTCGAAGACTGAACGAAAAAGTTCTGAAGAAAAAAGCGATAGAAATATGGAATTTTAACCAGAGTAATTAGCTGAAGATTGTAAGTTTTTATTAGCTAAGGATTTTTATTCGAATTCGTTTTAAAAATTGGTATTCGGTGGGAATGTTTTTATACATCGAAACCTAAATTTATCATAAAACAAAATCTTTAAAAAATTAAAATATTTCATAGAATTTGTGATTTTCACCAGAATAAGATATCTAAACATTCTTTTGAGTGTAGAACTCAAAAAAGAACTTGAGCTTATTTCTTATTCTGAACCTGAGCTTCATTTCTGAATACGATTTCTGAATCTCAATCCTATATTTTTTAGCTTTCAATCGCAATGTTTATAATAATCCTCTATCAAAATATATTAATTTTAACTCTGATTTTTTTTCATTTTCATTATAATTTTGGCTGTTGAGTCTGAAAAAAAAAGAATATCAAAGCATGACTGATTCTGTGTTTTCATATAAAAATCATCATTATGACACTTTTTCATGTTTGAATTCTGCATAAAATTTTAAAGTGAATTGTACATTTACAGAACCAATTCGAACCAGAATAGCAAAACAGCTTTTAATCTTAAACCTTGTTTCATTAATGAACCAAATAGAAAATCAAGAATCTAAACTGGATACAGAATCCAAATTCTGAACACATAAACTGAATTTTTATTTTTACAAAAAAAGAAATCTAATCATTCGAAACGTGTTCAATCTCATTAAATATTTGGTCTTTGGAAAGAAAATTCTTTGTAAATGTGAGAAAGTTTTGAAAAACTGAAGTAGAACTCGAGGTCTGGGATCAGATTAAGAGAAGCCTTTGTTTTACGTCAAGATTTTAACGCTTGGAACAACTTAAATTTTATTAAGATTTTTACATTTTGAGTGGGATAAGTACCCAGTTAAATTTCTCGCTTGGTGTTCGTAGACCCTCATGGGGGAGGTTTAACCCCCAAAACCCCTCATCCGTTCCTTCAATGGATTCAACTTTAATATACTGATTAATGTTGGGCATTTAACTAAATATATTATCGATTCAACTATCGTGCTATGGTTGATTTAACCATAATTTTGATTGAATCAATTATACTTGTTTGATTTGTTTTATGCGTTTAACTATAGATTTACAGTTGTTTTTTCGTATTTTTTCTGCTTTAATTTTCTTTTTTCCCGGTTTTATATATATTTTGTTTATTTTTATAAGCTGAAAGAACACTAAAGATTATGGCTACAAAGGAAAATTTGCTTTTTTAAGCAATCAGCACATCAACGCTTTGGCATTGTCCAGCCATTTCTGAATTTGTATGAAATGCCATTTGATGGCACCAACCCGGATGTCAAAGGATTCCTGCCAAATTTGGATAGAATTGATCAATAGAGGGTAAAAAAATTTTCACAGGTTGATTTATTCATGCAAATGTATGCTATTTAATTATACCTTTGCTAATTACTTCCTGTTTTTGCTATTGGTAAACACCAGCTTCCTGCTGCTGACACACTAACTACACTTGTATACACATGTTGTGTTTGTATGTGTATGTATTTTTTTAAGTTTCACACAATTAATCATAACAATATAGTTGAATTTACTATATATATAGTTCAATACCTAGAATCAATGATATATTAATAGTTTAATCTATCATATTTGCAGTTGAATCAATTAAACCACAACAATTAAATATATCATTTTTATAGTTAAATGTTCGAGGTCAACCAGAAATGTTTGGTTAAATCTATTGTATTTATAGTTGAATGCATTAAATTAATCATACAATTATAGTTTTATTGAATCAATTATACTATTACAATTGAATCTATCATATTTATTGTTGGTTGTGAGAGGTTAAGCAAGAATGTACATATAGCTGAATCTATTATATTCATAGTTGAATATATAAATCCAAACATATATCTGTAGTTGATTCTATCATATTAACGATTGAATCAATTTATTTATACAGTTGAATCTATTATATTCATAGTTGATTGCGTAAGGTCAATCATTAGTTTGTAATTGTGTCTATTATATTTATAGTTTGATGCAAAAACATTAACTACACTTTGATGATTGGTATAACCCATAGGTCGGCAATCGGGGTCTTTGGGTATCAAGCTGCAGTCCATTAGCTCACTAAGAAAATATAATAAATATTTTTGTAGCTCCAGAAGACAATTTTAAAATTGCATCCACTGGCACTAAAAGGGCCGAATGGCCAAACTAAAAGCATATTTTGAAGGATAATTCTACAATTTTTTGCATTTCATTGTTTTGGAAGCATCAGCATAGAGATCAAGATTTAATTTATCAAAAATGACGATTATTTAAAAAAAACAATCTAAAATCAAATCATTTCTTTCCAAAACGTTTGTATTGTATTGTTGTATTGTTTGTATTGTTGTTTGTATTGTTTATCATTGTCAAAAAAGTAGTTCTTAGATAACCACCATTTTGTTATCAAACAACATAACCCTCATCAAATTTTATATTTTAAGTACTCCCAATAACTTTTTTGCCGTAAGTTTATAAAAATTGATCAATTGAAATTTCCAAAAACGTATTAGAATTAATTAACCATTTCACAACTTTGACGCGTAACAATATAAAAATATAAGAAAAACCACCTCAATCCTATCTTATCTATTTGTGTTTTAGCGAAATAAATTTGCATGCATTTTTAGGAATTGTGAGATAAGATTTAAGATGTGCCTTGGTAAAAATTCATTGTTCGTGTGTTTGTTTGTGGAAAATACCTAGATTTTGGCTGGATTCGCCCGGATACAATACGGTTTTACAGAAAAAAAATCTGTAAAGCATACTCAATAAAAAACGAGTTAATAAGCGAAAAGATTCATGAAATTCAAATACAAAATTTCAAAACTTTTCAAAGAATTAAGAACTACAAATTAAAATTTGACAGCTTTTGAAATTCGAATCAGCATTGAGAATCTATTTGAAAACTCATTCACTGGCTAAATACTTGTAATCAATAACTGAATTGACCTTCAAACCTTTCATGATGCAGTTTTTTTAATATTTCAATTATAGGTTTGTATTTAAAATAATAAATTTTTAGACTTTAGCACACTTAAAATGTGATGCCTATAGACCATATCAACCAAAAATACACAAATTTTGAAAGCCATTAAAGTAACGGACATATTTTTTTTTTCATTTTTGATTAAGAGTTATTCACCGTTGATTTATTTTTATTATTTTTGTTTCGAAACTTTAAAACTATATTTGATTCTGCCAGTTCAAATGTACTGTTTCATTATTATTTGTCACGAATTTTTAATCAAGGCTACAAAATCACATCATTTTTACAGATTTACACTGGCCAAACCAAAGTTTTTTTTACAGTAATTTAAAACCGTATTTTTTTCACCTGGAGTCAATCCAGAGGCAACCTAGGTTCGCTCTAACTGCTGTCATCGTGCTCATTTATTGCTCTAGAGGTTCCTAGGTTCGCTAGGTTCCTAGGCAACCTAGGTTCGCTCGAAAAACGGTCGGAGTCGTCCTGAGAAGAAAGTCAGTTTTGCGAAAAGTTCACCAATACTGTCAACGTTATTGTCAAAACATTAAACAGCTGTTTTGGCTAAAAGCAAAACAGTTGAAATAATGAACGGGAAAATGATAATTGCCGCGATTTTGAACCTCTCAGCCTATCAAAATCGTACTATCTGCTGTCCAGCGCAATCCGGACACGAAAAAAGGCAATCCGGATGTGAAGAACCGAGTGAAGAAATCCAGAAGGGAGAACAAAATGACAGCTGCATGTAAACATTGCGCTCGTTCTCACGCACACCTACGTATGGAATAACTCGAAACCCGAAAGTCGTTTTTTTATTCGGACGGTTCCAGAGCCAAATCCGGATTCAAAAAAAAAATACGCCATAAGTTTTGATGAATAATCTACAATGTTTTGAATATCATTCTTCATTCAATTGGACATACAATACTAAAGACATACATGTGACATAACATGAGATTTTTGAATATTTCAGATGCATTTCAAATACAAGTAAATCTGAAGAATGTCATAAAAACTTGATTATTTGAAGAATATTTCTTTTCCTTTACTTCGTTATTTTACAAGCCTTTTTTGCCGAAGAAATTATAAATATTCTGTTTGAGTGGATTTGTTTTAAATACGTCATGCAAAGTATGCATTTAAGCTTGACATGGAATTCAATTGTATTGACTCGATATTCGCCAACGCATTAAAATTTATAAGGAATCAAACCATGTTAGATGGGTTGACGATCCAGAAATACATTTCAATCATACATTTCAATTAAAAACAAAAACAATATATCTGTTGTGGCTCTTTCAAATTCTGAAATTTTGAAAAATTGAAAATTTTGGCTCTTCCGACTCAAAAGGTTGCCGACCACTTCAACTGGTATAACCAGCTGAAATAATTAAAACCAAAGACGTCTTTTTTCTTCGTGAAGGATTGAGTTATGTATATTAGGGTGTCCCAAAATTGCATAATGTCTAGGAATCTGGGGGCTTACCCTCAAAATGGTAGATTAGGATGTGGACAACAAACTTTTGTATGGGGCCGACTAAAAAAATCTTGTGTGGAGATTCTGCGAAGGTGATCTTTGAAAAAAGTCCACTTAAGAAAAAGTTTGTAAATATATTCAGGATCCAAAAATTTTCACAAAACTTATATATTTTAAATTTTTATAAAACGGTTGCCATGAACCGAGAGAATTGGAGAAATGTTGTTCACAACATAACTTGGTCATGAGACGGTATTCTATTAAAATAAATAAATGTGATATCATAGTTTGAATGAAAGAAACCTAAAATGCTGTACCTCAAGTTTAAAAATTTCAAGATATGACAATTCTTGAGATAAATTTAAAGAAAATAATATCATCGAAGTAAAAATTAGGACGTGAAAAAGGACGCACAAAGCATCTTGGTGTACTCTCAATTCTGAGAACAACTTCAGCTGAATTTTATCTCAAATATGTGTACAAATTTCAAACTTGATTTTATCTAATTTTCAATTCGTTTTTGATGAATTGGACGTCAATTGGATAATCAACAGACTTTTTTTTATAATTTAATTCATCTTTATCACAATAGAGCATATGCAAGAATAACACTCGGTGTTAATTTCTGATCATCGATAAGTAGCTATATGTGTCCAGCGATTCCTCCGGTTCCATGGCATGACTGTACTGTTCCAGAACATCCACAACAAAAGTCGAGTGGCCAAGCCTGACGCTTCCCATTTCAGATCCGTTCCATTTGAACTGAACACTTTGGTGGTCGTCATCGTTAAGAGGGAAAATGTTCCGGGTGTTCCTATTGGCTGTGGTGATTGTTGTTGCTGGTGGCTGTTTAACTGAGCTGAGAGCACCAGTTGCCCATATCGACACCTAACCTCAAATTTATTTGACACCGAACATAAACAGTTCCACACTCCCTCTTTCCTTCTCTGGATGGTTGAAGGGAACGAGAGTGTGTATGAAAGGAAAGAATACGATGCGGGGGCGGGTATTGAACGAAGGGCAAGCGTGCATTGACCACCAATAAGCGGCGTGGAGCGACAGTAATATAAACAGACTGTTAGCTGGCCCGCCTGTCGAATCTGGTTTAGGATTTATTTGCAGAACGGGACTCTGGATCAATATTAACTATAACGGTTGTCATGGTTGGTGGAAGAGTTAAAGTACAGTTGAGACTTTTGGAAATTCTACACATGGGTATAAGTGAAAGAATACGCGCTAAGAGTGATTGTTTAACCATATTTTCATTGAGTTTATGCACAGGTATATCCCTTGATTACACCGATCGTGATACAATTATGAAAATTGTGGTCGTTAAAATATGCTGGCGCAGCACTGACAGATTGAATACCTATCATTTTAATGATCACGGTCCACACCCCCATGCGACTTGTGCAGTGTTTCCAATATCATTTGCGGTTTATTCGCAGCCCTGATTTGTGTAATGTTGCGGTTGTATGGCCTGAACGTGTCGTTTAAATTAGACCGATTGCCTTAATAGACATTTTGCAGCCTCAGCATCCCAATTAAAATTGTAACCATTTCGAAAACGACTTCCTTTTCTCTCGTTCCCTAACCTCTTTCAGCCTTGCAAAACCCATGATGTATGACGTCTGCAAAATCAGCTTTTTCCTTTGTATGTCAACTCGTGAGGATGCAAGGCCTAAAGAATGTTTCGTAGTCGACGACGACGACGTCTGCATCAAGCTCCTGCCAAAACGACGACACATTCCAATGAAACGTGACTTTTCATCTGTTTTTGCATTTCCTCCTCGTAGCAATAAAACTGAGAAGAGTAAAAAAAACCTCAACCCCCTCTCGACTGCTCCACATAAAATGCCTCAAAAGCCCCTTGCGTAACCTCAAAGTATCGTCATAAAATAATACTCACATACTCAAAGGAAACACATATACACACTCTACCCAAACTACCCTAGAGTACGCTTATTTTCGAAATTAAACTGTGACAATCAGACCAGCAAATGAAAATAAAAAAAACCAAAAATAATAACAGAAAAATCCTTGGTCGCCGCGACGTCTCCAAGTGTCTCATCCCTCCGTCATTCAGAAAGAAGAAACAATTGCAGCCAACGTCTGAGACGATGATGACAGCAGCATCCCAGATTTCCCATGAACGAACGCTACATTTTGCCATACGTCCTAACTTCAGTAAAGTATTTCTGTGCAGAATAATTATGGCTCCAAGGCCTCTTCTCTCCCTCAACTGATGAGCTGCGTGGCGTGGTTTGGTAATTGCATAGGGCAGAATGTGCGAGACGAAACATGACAGACGGCGACGACGACGGAAGACAGTCAGTCTCTGTTGGCTGACACTTTGTAGGAAGTTTTGCGAAAAATAAGTGTAGCAGAGTCTCATTTGCAAAAGCTGAAGTACAAATGAGCGATGGCTTGACGCGTGGATTTCGTTGCTAATTGTCGGTGCGGGAATGGATTTTTGACAGATTTTTTGAACGGAGCGTATATGACACAGATTTGAAGAGCTACAAATTTGGTGCTGTTGCCGGGTAAGAAACGATTCAATAAGTGGTTTGCTATAGGGAATCATACTTGACGCAATGTTTGCCTGCAGAGTTTGAATCAGGCCCGTGCAAAGGACTCGTCCATGGGGGTATTTACCCAAAAATAAAACGTTACGAAAAATGCACAGTAAACAAAGAAATTGGTTTCTAAAACTATTTTTCAACTCATAACCATTACACAAATTCGACAAAATGATATTTTTTTTAGATTCAAAACCAATCAGAATCAAAGTTTCAAATCAATGCTAATTTCGGTTGCCGTAACCCGGGGTAAGATTGATCACTTTTTTTTTCAATACTTTTCGATTATTTTTGTATTAAGGGGAATGTGACATGTTTCATACTTTTAAAACCAGTACTGGACTCCTATGAACGTAAAACATGGATGCAGAAATTTATCAGACTACTTTAATTTGGTTTAAAAATAGATTTGGTCTCAGTTTAGAATTTTATTCTTTGGGGTAACACTGATCAATCTCTATTTTGACGATTTTAACAAGTTTTCTTGATCATAAAGGATACAAAATACTTTCATCATATTTACAAATGCTAGTTTATCAATTGCTAAGGCAGTTCGGAGCATTTAGGATATTTTCAACCGATATTTTAAACCGAAAATCACTCAATTCTCATGAGAGACACTGAAACGTTTTCAACAACGAAAGCAAAACCTAAATTGTCGGTTGGTTTATCTCCCAACGGGGCAAAGATTGTGTTCGACAGCGCTGCTCCGAGAATCAAAGAAATAAAATTTGAAAGAGAGGCGTTCCTACCCCACTTGGAATTTTCAACTGATTGAGAAGCTACCTGATTTTCAGTTTTTTTTACTTACATTACACATTCAAATTAGGCTTAAAATTTGCTTCTTCGAATCATTTTTCGAATTTTTAATAGATTCATTTGAAAATCATGATCGTTCAGAAATGCGGAAAAAAATAGTAAAAAAAATAGTAAAACGTTAATAATTTTTCCGTCGCAATTATAGTAGTTTAAAATTACTAACTATGAATATCTTGTCTTCGTCAATTCAAATATTGGGTCTTGAAAACGACAAATGCAACAAACTAAGTTTTTCTTATAAAAAATATAGATTTATGGCTTTCATGATTATGTTTTCTGAATACCTAAACTCAGAGTAGAAAAACAAAAGCATACTTATCAAAAATAATTAATTTTGTTTTATTGGTTTGACTATAAAACTCGGTAAGTTCAATTGAAAACAAAAAAAAAACTATACAATAAAATTTGGTAAATTTATTAAAAAACTAGCTGATCCCGTACGAACTTCGTTTCGCTTTAAATCATTGGTACGTCAAAATGAGTTTAGAAAATGAACTCGAAACATTCTATCGACAATTTTGGGGAAAAAATTCAACAGTGTTTAAAGTCGCTACTATTACTTTTACTTGAAATTCGAATTAAACGGTTGATTAGCTTTTTATTAAAATTTATGTGAGAGTGTTTTCTTCTCGATCGGTTGCAAAATCTAGACATTATGGCAGAAACATGTACTATTTGTTTGTGTGCACGACTCTTTTGCTTGACCTTCACACTTAAATTGGTATCAAATAACTGCCTCCAACAAATCTATTGCACAAAACACTGAACTTTCAATGAAACCCTCTTTTTCTGTCCCATGGCCCGAAATTCGATAATTTCGACCAATTTTACGTTCCTCAAAACTCCCTTGTTCAATTTTTTCTTTTCAAATTATATGTAAAATAACGTCAGGAACTTGAAAACAGTGATCAGTGAATATAGACGCCCCTTTCGCCGACCCTTGACACGGAACATGCTACCTGGAGTCAATTGCTCATAGTTTATAACCCTCATCTGAACATTTTCATCTCAATCCGATGCATGATCACGACAATATCGCGAAAACAGTGAGCAACTAACATGGACGGCCTGTTTTTGACCACGGTTCAAAACTTGACACCTGAAATCAAATATCTTTTTTGTTGAACTCCCATATGCCAATTTTCATTACAATTCTATGCTCAATCAAGAGAATATCGTAAAATCAGTGAACAGATAATAACCCCTTTTGCCGACCCCTGAGTCAAGATTTGAAACCTGAAAGCAAAAGAGCGTCCCTCGAAACTCCTATGCGGAAATTTTTCATCTCAATCCAATGTAGAATAACGTCGAAATCGCAAAAACATTAAAGTTGGGTATGGACGACTCCTTCAGCCGACTTCTGATCCGCAATTCGAAACTTGAAATCGATTGCTCGTCTTTCAAAACACTCATGTGCAAATTTTCATCACAATCCGACCGGAAAATAACGTCAATAACGTGAAAACAATATTTGTCTTGTATGGACGACCCCCTTCAGAAGGGGTCGTTCCAAAAATCTAAAAACATTTTTCATCATTCCTGGTCCTAATGAGCATCCATGCCAAATTTCAGATCTCTAGCTCTTAAGACGGACTGATTCTATAGAGGACAAAACAAACAAACAAACAAACAAACAAAACAAACAAACAAACAAACAAACAAACACACATACAGATAATTGCTTTTTATATATATAGGGATAAATGTAAAATGAAAATTTCATTTATCGGCCTTATCGGTAAATTGTATGTTCTTTTAGTAATGACTTTTGAAAATGATTTTTTTCCATGACCTATGATAAAAATGCTTCTTATACATTTCTGCTCGCTCATTTCATTTCATATTCAATTCTTCTAACTTTCTTTTTTTTTTCAATAACTTACGATGATTAAACTCTTCATAAATTAAAACATGATACAAAGATGAAAAACGATCAGATTGAACATTTTCGAGAGAATTCTTATCTATTAAAACGTCTTACCTTTTTTAAAAAAAGTATTACCTTTTTTTTATGGAATTCAATTGATCGTTCAAGACACAGCATTTTATTGACTATGGTAGATCATGGCGTCCTAAGCTCGAATTGTTCTCAGATTTTGTCCACTCACCTCTCTTTTTGGTGATATGAAGATTATTAGATTGTTAGAATCACTATTGATCACTGATGCCACTTATAACTCTATATGTTTATGGAAAAAAAAAAATTTATCATACTTTATTCAATAAAGAATATAATTTTGATGATAATTATGACGATGAATGGTCTGAAAAAGATAAACTGTACAGTTTTAAAAAAATTGGAGTAAATATTTCTGGACGTTATTGAAGAATATAAAAAAAAAGGTTTTTACTTCATTTAACAAATAATTTTAAGTCTGAAAAACGAATTGAGTTTTTGCTTTAAAATATATCTAAAACTCAATTTAATGATCACTTCTCTCAAAATTTATAATAAATCTATTATTTTACAGTACAGTATTGGGCAAAGAAAATAAATTTAAAACTTCTATATTTTTTTCAGAATTCGAAATACTTGCGGTCTTGGAGAAGGTTTATAAAAACTTAGTTTATTATTGTAATATTTTAAAGTTATGTCAGAAAAGTGCTAAATTTTGCTTAAATATTTTTGACGTATTTGCAAAAGTTTCAGGGCACGAATATTAATCAAAACTAGCTGTTTATTTCTTCTCACCTCAGAAAAATGTGACTTGTTGCCTTATGTTATTCCTCAAATCCCTTTCATATGTGGAGTTGAACATGTAAAAGAATCAAAAAACGCAAAATAAAAATTATCTTGAAAAATATTTGATATCGGCATGAAATTTTTTAATGATATGAATGATTTTTTATTTTTATTTTTAAAGTGATAAGTAATGAGAAAATGGGTGAACTTGTTTAGATGCACTTTTCTAAAAAAAAAAAAACAACTCTAACGGCGAGCTAGTGTTTTTGTGGTTTACGAAAGGTTTATTAAATTGTAAATCAAAATTGACATTAAAGTCGTAGAATGTCGTAGAATAAAAAGTATAAGGCCTAGAGTGACTTAGCCAATTTTATGACATTTTTTAAATGTTTATTTTTTAACACCTTCTAGGATAAAGTAATTTCACGTTACTTTGGTAAATAACTTTATTCAAATGCAAAAAAACCATTCGCACGGCCTTGCCATGGACCCTCTGACTATTCTCCCTTTTATATTTCTTTAAATTTTACCCATTTTATATGCTTTCTAGCCTTTTGTCCTAGACTGGCCTACTCTTAGAAAATGGTCCTATATCATATCCTATATCATAAATTTACCACAAACTATAACAAAAACTACACCAAAATTTTACATTTACTAAGGAAATAAGGTTGAACACTCACATACATCAACCTGTTTGCTTCTAAACGCATTGATTTCATCAGGAAGGGGTGTTTGTTTGCGAGCCTTCGTAAAATAGATATTTTCAAGGTTTTTGAAATTACATTTTTACTTACATTTGAAATTTCCTAAAACAAATCAAGGTTTACTAAATTTGGAACTCTACTTATAAGTTTTTCAAACGCAGAAAAAAGTTTTAAGATGTTTTTAACTTAAGACTTAGTTATTGATGATTATTTTGAAAAAAAAATTCATGTTGATCAAAATTAGCACGGTAATCAATGCTACCCCGGATTACGGTAGTCATTTATAAATTATTCAAAATGATGTTCTTTATCCTGAGCTAGAAAATTTGCTTAAAAATATATTGTTAGCAGTTTAGTTTAAGAATTCGAAATCAATATTCTCGAGCGTCAGAAAACGAATACGAGTAGAAACCAGAATTCAGAAACTTCAGAATTCAGAAAACGGACATAAGATCAGTGCACAGAAGTAGAAAACATAATCCCAGCAAACATGAATTCGTATCAGATATGATAACGTAAGTCGTTTACAATGATGTTGCGAAGCGTAATTCCAACTGCATAGTGAAAAAATCGCATAAATTGCCGTCTGAAGTCATTTTAAATTGGATAAGATTGAAAGTTCGCCATATTTGAAAATTTGAAAATGATTTTTGCTCTCGCGTGGGTTTTAAGTGAGAAAATCATCGTCATTTTCTCTCTGCAGCCAGCAGGGCAGCCAGATGGCTAAAAATCAGTTGGGAATTGAATGATATTGACCAATGAGAGAACTGGAAAAAAAATGTCGCTGGCAACGATTGAAAGGCTATGAGAGCAAAATGTTGCTCTCTGTTCCTTTCTTCCGATAGGTACGAATAAAGTGTCGGATAACGCCCAATTGGTGCAGTTTTCTTCACTTAAGAAAAAAAAAGAAGTTTTATGTATGTATATTGCCTCCACTTTAAAAAGAAATGAAATCCGTTTTCTTAAATGAAATTTGGCATCAGATTTGAGTTTAACCTTGATTAAAAATGTTGTAGAAAAATGACAATAATTTTTGATTATTGATCATCTTAATTTGAATTTCTTTTCCTAATTTTCACTTGTTGGTTGATAGAAAAATTCCACAATAATATCTTAAATAAAAGAAAATATTTAATCACGATACGGAATGTTTTTTTGATGATTTATTTTACGGGGGATGAACCTGCTGCTTTCACCCTCACGATTTGAAATGTGAACTATGGATAAGAAAAAAAAATTTCCATTTTGAACTTACGAGAACTTATTCAAAACACATACCTAGAAGATGGTTAAATTTCATTTGATAAAAAAAAGAATTTTTTTTTTAATTTCAAGTGTGCCACTGAACAAAATCGGATATAAAATATTGGAAGTTCATTTTTTAAATTTTACAATAATAGCTTTACAACATATCAACACAACAACTTTACAACATTCATCATTAAAAGCTGATATTTTATAGGTCCAGGCTGTGAATTTAGATTTGTTGAATGATTATTAAGCAACTGAACATTCAAACTGAATGTTCATATAATTTTTCAAAATTTAAATAGATTAATTGTAAAATCATAATCAATTTAAAATATAAGATTAAAAATAAAATTAAAATTAGTGAAACGTTTATGAGTATTCAAGCCCTGTGTTTAGAACTTTAAATTTCAAGCTTTGTATGGAATTTTTGTCACCGTCAACTGAAGTACAAAAGGTACAAAACAATAATTAAGATATAAAGGCTTTTAAGACGATAAGGTTTTCAGAAAAAATGATTTGAAAAACAAGGACGAAAAAAGACAAAAAAAAAACGTAAAATTTTCATAGTTGTCCCATCGAATTTGGTATATTTATTTGAAAACTTGAAAAAACTATACTACAAAATTCGGTAAATTCGAAAAACAAGTGATTTGAAAAACAAGGACGAAAAAATCAAAACAAAATATGAAAATTCAAAAGATTATTTTTTTTACATTTCAGAAGGAACTAATTTTAATAAATACGATTTGCCATTTAAAAATACTTATTATAGAATTTAATTCATAACGCAAGGGGAACAACATTTTTTGTTGCCTATTTTCTAATGATTGATTTGGAAGATTTTGGTGTCCTGAACCTGAATCTTTTATCAATCTCCCTCTAGTTTTGATGATATGGAGTTTAAAAAGTTTAAAAAATAAATAAAATGTGAGTGAAACCCATTACCGACAGAAGAACTAACAAACCTACTTCAAAGTGAAACACACGGATGCTTTCATTCTCGCCAAATGACACAAGCGAAATGATGAGTATTTTTGCGCTTTTTCGGGGAAAATGCTTCTTATTTTCACGAAAATTATAAAAACTGAAGCTCACGTCACTTTTTCGAAAACCGACCATATACATTTATTGAAAAACGCAGGTTTCAGTGGTGGAATAGAGTTCTCTTTATTCATGTTTCGTCTATGAGGTCATTAGATTACAACTATATTAATTAGCGATAGCTAAATTGTCACTTCCACATCTTATATTCCCTAACCGGGAAAGTACTCATTTCTCAGTGAGTACTTTGATATTCTTACCCAGAATATCTGGCAACACTGTTGTGTTACCACAAGCCCAATTTGAGTTGTTTGGCTTCACAGTGTGATGATGTAAACATTTATACCGTGTTTACCATCATCAGCTGTCATCATCAATCATCACCGCTATTGTTTCAATTGCGAATTGACTCAAAGCATGCGGAACCAAAACAAACTGTTTTGGTTTCGCCGACGGAGCGGCATCGAAAACCGTAAGTATCAACAACATTTTTAAGATTGGCCCAAAAACTGATCTGTGCCAAATTTCAGCTTAATCGGCCTTGATTTAGGGCTGCATCAGAGCGCTCGAAGTTTCGACTTTTTAGCCTTCGAAAATTACCAAAGCTGTGACCTAAGGAAATAGGGAAAATTAAAATTTGAATTTTGATGCCAAATCACATAGAAATGCATGAAACGTCAAGATCTGGTGTTATCTCGAAAAAAAATTGGCAAAAGTTTTTTTTTTGAGGCAGTTCTGATTTCCACTTTGAGTCACTCCCGAATCAAGTCCGATTGATCTTAAATTTTGCACAGGTCATTTTTTCGGGCCAATCTACGAAATGTATATAATCGGTTTTCAATTTCTGACCAAGACATTTTCCCATACATCTATTGCCACCCTAATTTACATTAATGCTTCAAAGATTCATTATGATAAACTGATTTTAGATCAAATTGTGGCCACGTTCGAATCTGCTCAAGAATTTTTGACGGTCGCCATAGAAGGAAATTGTCCTTGCCTTCAAAGACTTGTCTGTTTTGCTTGTTCCTCAAATTTTAATATTTTAAAGCATGATTCGAACTGTGTCGAATATTTTCCTCATTAACACGCAGATTTCGAAACATAAAAATATTTTTAATTGAAACTTACGATGCAAAAAATTAGAAACAGTACAGAAAATTATGTTATAATTAGCCGAGAATTAGTATTAAATCGAAACTAGAATCAGGATTCAAACCAGAAACTTCATACAAACTATTGGGTTTATCGAAAACAAAAAAAACAATGACGTTGAATAAAGATGATAGGAAAAGTTTCAAATACCGTCAGCCACCCTATCTTTCAAATAACTTGAAAGCGAAAAGCTTAAAAAAACATGAACTGCATTGATGGACTCCGATCTTCCCCGTCGTCGCCGCTAATCACCGTCATCAGTACGAATGGTCCTCCTCGTAAGTGCATATTATTATTAGCATGCTTAACAACCCAGCAATTATTTTACTTTTTCCCCGGGGGCGGTAGAAATTTTTCTTAAAACCTTTCTCCGCCAACCGATATGAAGGTTCGGCTAGTTCATCATTATCCATTGTCGAAGTCTCTTGTGTCGTCTTCTTGTGTCTTGATCTGACGAAAGCGAAGGCTGATGAAGGCTGCGGCTGTTCCACAAATGCAACTTTAAAACAGCCTTCATCGTATCGTTAAGTTGAAGACTCGAAAAAAAAATCTAATGCCCATGTACGAAAAAAAAATCTAATGCCCATGTACATTGTATAGTACGTAGATCCCCCGAGCAATTTCTTCATTCAACTTCTGTTGAGGTGCCTTGGCTTTCCTCAATTGGTGTCACTATGTCATGCACGCCAGCAGAATAACAATCGGAACCTAACCTGAAAGTAAACGACTCCCTGCGATTGAAGGAAGGTGGGATGAGATGGAATGGGGTACTTATTAAGAGGTTTTTTTTCCTTTCTGGGGAAATCTCTTTGGGGATTTGTTCGGGAATTGTGGGTGATTGGATTGAGTTGATTCTTTTTCAAACCAAGTTGAAGGAAGTCAGCTTCCATTGTGCATTTCCCTTCGTTCAGCCCCACAGAAAGAATGTATATTTAATCTCAGTAGCCCACGGAGAGAAATGTCAAAGATCGTAACGGTAGTAAGCCTTGCGGTGCAATTGGTGCCAACTAGTTGTGGAACAAAACCAAACCACACGAAGAAAAAAAAACAGTCGTGGGGTTTTAATCTTGTTGAATGTTACTTCGGTTGTTTTTTTTGCCACCGCCTACCAAGATTGTGTGCCTACTATATGAACTTGAACGAGTAACTTCGAAGACGACGGGGGGCTCAATTATTGGAAGATTTGCGAGCCTAATGTCTTGTTTTTTTGCTTCTTGAACTGTGCTGTTGTTAAACGTACGCTATTTACCATCTGACACAGTGCAGTGGCCATTATTAGACGGTGAGGGTCACTCATTGACGACGGGGGGCTTCCTGATCGTGAGCTTAATTTGCGGAGATAATTTGCCACTTTTTTTGTGGTACTTGGTGGACTTGGTACTCAAGGGTATTTTGCCTTGGAGCTACCATTATCGGAAAGGAAAGTTTCAATTTTTTAAGTTTAAATTTGACGCTTCCCCTCGTCAGTGAAATAATGAAGGTGAAAGTGCAATAATGATTCTTACCCTTCGAAAGGTAATTAATGGTATATAATTAATCTTTGTTATTGAGTCAGACCCTAGAGATGAATTAAGACCGGTGTTAACTTATATATTTGTTAAAATTATTATTAATTTTGTGATCTAAATCTTAAAATTATCTGCAAAGGATTGTATAAGACGGAGTTGGCCTGACCGTCTCAGAATTCAATGAAACTTTGTGTATATTAAGATCTTACCTAGTAATGCAACTTGGCATACACTGAAAATAATTTTCACTCAAAAGGTAAGTGACATCTGGAGTGAATTTTGGCCACATGGCCCTCGATCATGTGAATTTTAAATGCCTGTCGAGTGAAAATCACTCAAAAGACTGATCAAGTGAATTTCAAGTGAGCGGCAAAGTGAATTTCAAATGTTTGCTCAGGTCGTTAATATCTTTCTGTTATAGTGGTTTTTGGGTGAAATTATGGAATATCAATCATGAATCAACTTTGTTTATTCAAAACAGTTATTTATTGAAAAACGTTAAAAACTCCACTTTCTCTTCCTTTTTTTGATACAAATAGAAGTTTCTGCTTGAAAAATCAATCACCCCCTCACTTTAACAAGACATTTTGGTTGCTCTTTTCTGAAATAATAATAAAAAATAAATTAAATTTAACGAGTTTTTATTGGTTTGCATGATACTTACTTAAATTTCACTGCATCAGCAAATTCCCATCGGAAAACGTATCCGAAACCTGATTGCTTTGAAAAAGGTCAGTACGACGTGTTATCCGATACACACGATGTTTCAGTCGACCTATGGAAAAATATAATTGTTTAAAAAGGTATAAATTACACTTATTCTGCATCTTCCAACTCAAACAAACCTATGTTGGTGCTCTTCTAAACAACGATAAAACAACCAATTTCGACATTGTTGACATTCCCTATGCGAGAATTCACTTGAGTTTTAAGTGACGGGCAAGTGAATATTGGCTTAAGTGATTTGGTCACTGTAAACTTGAGTGAGCGGCAAGTGAAATACATTACAGTGAAATACAGTACATGAGTCACTAAAAATGAAAAAAATCACTTAATTTGCACTTTTAAGTGAATCTTCTAGTGTTTTTCAAGTGTGATACTTAGTTTTCCCAAAAAATATATGGACTAATATTTGAAAAGTGCCAACTTTTCAAGCAAAAAAGTTATAAACATTTTTAGCTCGAAAAATACAATTCCTACACAAATTTGGGCTACGAGAGAGTCTTAGAAAAAATGATTGAATTAAATTAAAATATTGACAAACATTATTTTGAAATCCTACACTGAAAAAATGCATTTCGAAACTGAAACTCAATTCGAAAACCTTCCGGCTAAACTCTTACTGTCGGATCTTCTTTCCAAATCTTTCGTTTCACTCTTTATTATCTATTTTTATCTTTTTCTTTAATTTAACTTCTTAAGAAAATGCCATTCATTATTAAATTAAAAAGTGAACCTTCATAATACTCTTCATGGCCGTAGGACCGGGGGGGTTTTGGGTGTGAAACCTCCCCCAAGAGGATCCAAAAAAGCAAGCGAGGTATTCTATTCTACACTCAAAATTTTAAATTCAGAATCAAATTATGAAAATAGAGTAAGGTTGTACAAGAATAACAATCTAGACTAAATACTAAGGCCAAAAAATCGAACCCATCCAAAGTTCAAAAATTCTGCTTCACTTTTTTCAAAATTTCTCACTGGTTCATAGAAATTCAGGTCTGAATATTATTTTTTTAATATATCAAACCCATTTCGGACTATCTGGTTCTGTATTCAGTTCAGGGTTCTTGGTTTTCAGTTCTAATATGCATAAGAAATTAGAAATGAAAAGCTGCTTTGGTATCCTGGTTCAATTTTGGGTTTGCATTTCATATCATATTCGATTGATGTTTCTCGAGATCATATGCATTTTCAATATTTAGATAAAAGTTTCTCAAATATAAAAAATGGAAAAATTTTCTTTTGTATTCAAATTAGAAATTCTTAAACTCAATTTTCACTCAAAAATCAATCATTTGGAGCTTCTGAATAGCTAAAATTCAGATTCAGATTCGAAAATCGTATTTTTGTACATTTCAGAAATCGTATTGAAGTTTGGATACAGATTCGAAGCTCTATTTTTGAATTCAAGTTTAGAGTTCCTATTCAGAATGCAGATTCAAAACTCAGAAAAAAGTTGAGCACTTATTAACAAGTTTAACAATCAACATAAATTGTTGAGGAATTCAAGAGAACATGATCTTAATACTTCTTGTCAGTTCAATTTCCAGATTTCGAATTTTTAATCAAAATTAGTTTGTACACACAATTCAGTCGAAGATTACTAATGAAAAGTAAAATTTGGGTTAATTTTCTAAGTTTTGTTTAAAGCAAAAAAAAAAAGTTTATTTCAAAAAAACCATACACAGAATTGCAATTGGATCTTTATGAAAAATATTTGTTGTTAAAGAAACATGTACCTAATCTTTTCCTAAAAAATCTGAACAAAATTCTTTATTTTCCGACCTATTGTTAAACATTATTTACACATTCAGAACCACAATCCAAAATTCGGCATTTTATATTTCAGAAACCAATTCATAAAATTCTGCCAATTTAATATATTCGAGTATGAAATTTGTGATATTTTTTTCTAGAAGGAGGTTCCATTATTAGATCCATAACATTTGAATAATGCTTTTTGTTGAAGTATACTTGGAGCTAACGAAAAACGAGATATCTCGTGTTTGGATCACAACGTGTTAATATTGCAGATTTTTTTGATGCCAAATTTCTAGCTAAGATCTTTAATTCGATTAAAGTTTGCATCAAGCAAATATGATCTAAAAAATTGTTTTCTCTTTTTTTTTTTAATTTGATATAAGTTTATCAAAGTTCAAAATCTTGGAATTCGCCGAATTCTTTTGCAAAACCAAATTTTTGAAGCTTGGGTTAGTTTGATTTGAGTATAGAATATTTTTTTCTAAGCAATGAAAGACTCTTCAAAAAAACTTATTTTATGCTCAAATCAAATAAGTTTGATCTATCAGACTCTTAAACAAATTCAAAGATTTTAATCATCGAAGAAAGCGAATTTAGTTAACCTTTATGGTTCAGGATCAATTTTCTGAAGTCATGATTTAATACGAAAACTTTTATTATACAAGAACTTAAATATGAATAATTATATAGTATAAGGATGCCAGAATTTTTTCAGCACGTATCCGGGCCGGACAAATCCAGGCTATTTTATCTAAAACCTGGCAAAATCCGGGCATTTGATTCCACAATGTTGACCAAAAATCAAGGGCAAAATCCGGGCAAATTTGGTCAAAACCCTGGAATAACTCATCACAAATCAAGAAATAAAAAAATTTAAATCCGAGATACCGGGCTGGACCGGATTTTTGTCACAATTTGTATTAAATATCCTGGCAAACACGGATAAAACCGGGAAATCTTGCAACCTTAATATAGTAACAATCATAATTTGTTTTTGTATTCATGCATTGTTGAGCAAAAAATCATAGGTAAAAATCGGTAACCAAAATCCTTTCCATGAGTCGGTTCTTCCTATGACCCTGATACTTTTCATGTTTGTTCTCCCAAGTCAACGTAAAGGTGAACCTTCAGAGCACTCTTCATGTTGGTTCTCCCGATTCAAAGTTTTTTCATAAAGTGAACCTTCAGAACACTCTTCATGTTGGTCATCCCAATCCAACGTAATTTTCCGATCCAACGTAATTTCATAAAAAGAACGTTCAGATAACTCTTCATGTTGGTCCTTCCGATCCAACGTTATCTCATAAACTGAAAGTCCATTGATCATTAGAGTAAAAAGTGAAATTTCAGCACGCTTTCCATGTTGGTCATCCCGATCCAACGTTAATTCGTAAAATACACCTTCAGAGCAATTTTCTAAGTTGGTCCTCCCGATTCAACGTTATTTCATGAAGTGAACACTCTTCATGTTGGTCATCCAAATTCAACGTAAATTCGTAAGGTGAATCTTCAGGTCACTCTTCTTGTTGGTCATCTCGATTCATTCGTAAAATGAACCTTCAAATCACTCTTCATGTTGGTCCTCCCCTATCCAACGTCATTTCATAAAGTGAAATGCTATTCATCATTAAACTAAAAAGTGAAACCTTAGCACACTCTCCATGTTGGCTATCCCAATCCAACGTAAACTCTTGAAATGCATCTTCCGAACACTTTTCATGTTGGTCCTCCCGATCCAACGTTATTTCATAAAGTGAACCTTCAAAACACTTTTCATGTTGGTCTTTCCGATAAAAAGTAAATTTGTTATGTGAATCCTCAGAACACTATTCATGTTGGTTCTCCCGATCCAACGTTATTTTATAAAGTGAAAGGCTATTAATCATTAAATTGAAAAGTGGAACTTTAGCACACTCTTCATGTTGACTCTCCCATTCCAACGAAAATTCGTGGAAAGCATCTTTTGAACACTTTTCATGATGGTCCTTCCGATCCAACGTTTTTTCATAAAGTGAAAGGCAATTAGATAATTATTAAATTAAAAATTGAAACTTCAGCACACTCTTCATGTTGGTCCTCCCGATCCAACAAAAATTCCTAAAAAGCACTTTCAAGACACTGTTCATTTTGGTCCTCCTGATCCAACGTTATTTCATAAAGTGATCCTTCAGAACACGCTTCATGTTGTTCCACCCGATTCAAAGTTATTTCATTCAGAAAACCTTCAGATCACTCTTCATGTTGGTCCTTCCAATACCCGCTATGTCATAAAGTGAAAGGCTATTATTAAATTAAAAAGTGAAACTTCAGTACACTCTCCATGTTGGTCTTCCGATTAACCGCAAATTCGTAAAATGCACCTTCATAAAACTTTTCATGTTGATCCTCCCGATCCAACGTAGTCTCATAAAGTGAAATGATACTTTAACACATGTTCCATGATGGCCATCCCGATCCAACGTAGATTCGTAAAATGCAGCTTCAGAATACTCTTCGTGTTGGTCCTCCCGATCCAACATATTTTCCTTAAGAGAACTTTCAGAACACTTTCCATGATGGTCCTTCCGTTCCAACGTAATTTCATAAAGAGAACCTTCATAACACTTTTCATGTTGGTCCTCCCAATCCAACGTTATTTCATAAAGTGAAAGGCTTTTAAATTATTAAATTGAAAAGTGAAACTTCAGCCCACTTTTCATGTCGGTCCTCCCAATCCAACGAAAATTCGTTAAATGCACTGTCAGAACGCTTTGCATGTTGGTCCTCCCGATCCGACGTTATTTCATAAAGTGAACCATCCTTCCCGCATAAGGAATCTCGCACCAGTATTTATTATTCGTCAAATGTTAGAAATCTGTTATACACTTTCGTTTCGTTTGTTTTTTAATTGGCATTTCATATTATTAAAACTACGATTAAAAACCTTCTACCTAAAATCCGTAGGAATACCCCTCTCAAAAGATTTCAACTATTTTATTCCAACTAAAACATTATAACCTAGTACCTATTCGTAAGATATACTTCAATTTGGTCTCCCGAACGTTTAATTATTGTTTACCGAAATCAGTTAATAAGTAAAGAATAATTTATATTCGAATATTGATTCAAAGAAAACTACGAATCGCTGAAAAGCACTTTACAATAACAGTGCGAAGATTTCAAACGGGATGATAACCCTCTTATTTCGTGATAAATAAACAAAACAAACGCAAATTGAACATTTCATATTTTGCTTTGTCAATTCAAGCCGTTTTTTTTAAACTTAAGTTGAAATTGAATCCCCTTAATTTTTGGTTTTTTTTTCAAGTTTCAAGTTTTCAAGTTTTACATTTTGAGTGTAACTCATCCAAATATATAAAAAACTATAAAGTAAATTTTTATGAACTTAAATTTAATGCTTGTATCAATTCAATTTAGAAAGATTTTGTTTTTTTTTTGGCCGAGGTCATTCCGCATTAGCACAGCTTTATCGGAAGCTCTTTCTCCTGAATGAATACAGAGGAAAACGAATTTCGCACTAATGGAAAATTTGTTCCGCCAGGTTGTTGTGTTTCCCAAGCAAGCACTCGAGCTGCATCCGTTCTAAATAAGATGGGAAATTCCCCGATCTAAATGAGACTGAAGAAGAAATTAAATCCTCCTTGCCTCGGAGTTTCGAGTTCGTTTCGTTTCGAAATCCGGTGCACGAACACGAGACGATGCAATTTTAGACCAACAACTGGTAATCTATTCTTGTAGAGCTACCAACAACAATATAGAGCGGTTTTCGGACGGAAAACTGCAACAAAACTCACGCAAACCAAACCGGAAGAAAATTTCCTCCCAGAAATGAGTTTGGCACGGATGCTTGTTTGTGGAAAATTTGGGAAACAAAAATAAACGGAAAGTTGTTGAGAGGAAAAAAATCCAAATTGAAAGAATCTTTAAAAAACAGGAAAAAACAACAATGACTTTAAATGCGACGTTTCAATTAGGGCTAGTAGGGCAGTACTGCTGTTTTTTTTTAACTTTTTTATTTTGGATATGTACTGAATTTTTAAAATTGAGCAATCAATTTTAAAGCTTCAATGAGAACAATTTTAAACTGTTTCACCAACCGTTTTTTTAGGTCTAGCTCAATTGGTTTAAATTTTTAATCTCGAATCCGACCCGAAGACTTGCTTCCATTTATGACTTCATTTAACTTGGCGCTATCGCAAAAATCAACCTTAGGGCACTGTTTTTTTTTTCAAAGTCACGGCTATCCGGGCCATTAAAAACGTACCCAGTCGGGTCGTGATTTGGTTTCCGTTCGCCTTTTTTCCAGCTTCTTTGTGGCCAACAAAAGTGAAAGACTTATTGCCGTGGCTGCGGCTGTTGCGTTAAGTCATTAATCGAACTCGATCGTTCGCCAATCGATCGTCACTTCCCCGTCTCCAGAAACTTCAGCCAAACCCGCACTCTTGCAAGGCCCCGGAAATTAAAAACAACGACCAAACGTTCACACCCAAAAGCCATTAACTGAGGTAAACAAAATTCAGCCGTCCCAGACCAACTGGCGAATTAAGCGCGTAAGACGCATTTTAAAATCAGATTTATATTTTTTACTGATTCATGCAGAGGTACAGTTTTTGTATTTTTCTCCTGGAGCAATTCGAAATAAAATCGGAACAATTGTAAAACAAGAGTGAATAATTAGAATAAGAATTCCACATAAGGTCTCAATGTCAGATTCATAGTTTAAGGTAGTTCTTTTTCATTATAATTTGAGAGACCATTTAAAATTATATGTTTTTGATATTTTTTTCTTTTAAGAAAATTATAGTTTATATTTATTTTTTTATCATTTAGATTTCGAAACAATCTTTCTTCAAAAATTTCTTAGATCTTCAATATACCAGTTATCTTGATCTCAGTAGTTATCATGCAATGAAACTTCACCCAATAAAAACTGGAACGAAAATTGGAAGCTTGATAAAAGTCAAATAACCATTATCTATACAAAAATTATGGAATAATTTTATTAAAAACTTTTAAATAAAAATTATATCATTCTGGCAAATTTTAACTTATTTTTTCTCTTTTCTTTTCCAGGTAAGACCTACTGCGGATTCTGATAAAATTTCAATAGTGGGCAAGTTCAAATCAAAAGAAGTTGAAAGCTGTGTAAGTTTTTAGGTAAATCTGTGAATTGTATATTAAACGGGTTTAAAATGACAAGGATGGTTATGTTACCTTATGTATCGTCATTTGAGATCATTTCGGTAGAATTGTCTCTACTTGAGTGTGCAAACCTACATAACAGAATAAAGTTTTCATGTTTTATTGAGCAGTCCTCTATTATCAAAGTCGATTAAGATTATCGATGTTATTTTCCCGTAAAGCACTCAAAAAAATCGAACCATATCGTTGAAAACGTTCTGAACTTCTTAGGTTTTTTCATATCATCCTGTTTTGGATCTTAATGAACTATACTCATAAAACTATTTCATAACATTTGAAATTATAGAGAAGTTTAAACCCCAAAAATACTTGTTAAACTACAATCACTTTATCAATATTTTTTCCATTTTTCATCGCAATTGCACTTGAATTGCTCAAAACATTTAAAGTAGTTGGTCTTAAATATTTCATTCATGTAACCTTGGAAGCCAATGGATGTAAGTAAAATATTTCTTGATCGAATTTTGAAAATCGACCATAAACATTTTGAAGATTGGCCAAAAAGACTGACCAGACTTGATTTAGGGGTGCCTCAATGCGTTCGCGGTTTTTTTTACCCTCAAGTAAATCGGAAAAATCCAATTTTTATGCTGATTTTAAATGAATTAAAAATGCTTAAAACATCGAAATTTGGTGTTAACTCGAAAAAAAAAAATTCGACAAAAATCGACTTTAAATTGTTAAAACCACCAAAGGGAAAACTAAAAGAAATTCGGAAAATCGAAATTTTAATTTTTATGTCAAATGATTTAGAAAAGCCTATGTCAATTGTTTTCAACCGATAATTTTTTAATCTTTTTCAAAAACCCATCGTGTCGATATTTTTTTTATTTTTAACGTTATTTTGGGTTATTTTTGAATTGTTTTTCAATTAGATTTTACTTATTTCAAGTTTTTGTTTTCCATAATTTTGATTAACTTTTGATTCATTGATTAAAACTTTGTTTTTTTTATTATTCTGGTAGCGATCATGGAATTGAAGGTGCGTGAATTGAGCAAAGTCTAATGTGTTATCTAAAGTTTTAAATGAATGATTATTTCTAAGCACTTCAAGTTCAATAATTTAAGGAAGGTGGATTAGAGTAGTCAACTAAGCTAAGTTAAGCTAAGCTAAGTTATTTTTATTCTTGTCATTTTTCAATATTATTAGATTATTTTTAAATCATTTAAATCATTTTTTTTCGACCTTCATGCATCCTAATAAGTTTTGACATTGATATTTTTATTTTTTTTAGTATTTAACCCAAAAACCAAAGCTTTCGTTTATCGAAAACTCAACAAGGGTGGGTTCCCAAATTTTAGTCAATAAACAACCCACAAAGAATTGAAACGCTATTCGTTCAATAAGTGTTTGTAGTATTGTTTACCACTAAATATTTTAAATCGATAAATTTCAAATTGAGCGAAATAGTGAGTGCGTCAACAATCATTTTTACATGTTCTGTTTGTTACATTGAGCGCACAAAAAAGGGAAATAGAATTAAGATTTTGAGTTGAACTAGCCAAACTCTGATCTTGAGTGGAATTATTCACTGTTCCTAAGGCAATAATAATTTACGAAACTCGTCGATATGTTAAAAAATCACTTTTTCTGGATTCTTTCATACTAACATTGTCCTTTTTCCTTAAATAGTTGAACTGAAATAATATTATTTGCAGATGGATGAAAATACGCCTTTTCTACTGCAATTTTTAGCTATCTATGCTGACTTTAAATGTTAATTTATGTGAATTTTGACCGATATGATCAGATTCTTAATGACTAAAATGGTACCTAAACAAAGCATTATCCCCTTTTTTGTAACGATTTTGCCATCAAAATATCAATTAAAATATGATCTTGAGTGAAGCTATAGCTTAAAAATTCAATCGCTAGGTGCGCTGCCTTATGTCTCACACGCAATTCTACTCCTGAATGTATGCAACACTAAATCGCTGTAAGCTTTGAATCGAAAATTTAAATTTATAAATTTTTGCACCTCCCATGACTTTTTTTGGTGGTTTGATAACTAAATATAGTAAAAAAAATTTTGAAGCTATTCATCGAGTCCTAAATTAGCGCAACAAGTTTTGATTTTGTATGTGAAAACAAATTTGTTCATTCAAAAATCACCAGAGATGTACTGGAAGTTTAGAAAAATAAAACTTTGAATGATAATTATTCCTTGATTTTTGCAGAACATTGCATGTGAACAAATCACAAACCTAAAATGTACCATAGAAAAGATTTTCGATGTTATATAAAAAAAATCCAAAAATTTTTTTTTTATTTAAGCGTTTTTAACTGCTTGTTTGAACTATTTTATTGTATTTTATTGTATTTATTTTATTTGACTGTAAGATGAAGTAAAAGAATCACAAAAACTGCTTTACATTGCCAATTAGTTTGTTGATTTGTTTAACTCTGTCAAAAATATTTCATAAAATTATTGAAACCCCTAGCAAGTAAAGACTGCCATTTTTAAACACTTTTCTCTGGATTCAGATTTTTTGATTTTGAATTGGTTATAACTTTTCTCGTGAATTACTTAGCTTCTTCCCATGTTTGAAAGCAAAATAAAGCTTAAGAACAGGCAAAACCAATAATAGAAGACAAGCTTCATTTCAAGCTTATTTAAGTTTTTTGGATGAATTTATATGCAAAAATTTCTTCTCGCATAAAACTTTCATAAAAAGTTGAAACGCTTTCTGCTAATTCAGGAGTCAACCAAATAATCTCAAATTTTACCCTGATGTTTGGTGACCAAAAAGGCATCGAAAAAACATATGGGAGCAAAAAGTCGATTTTGCAGCGGTGTAATGCAACACATTTAAGTTTTTCTTATATCAGCTTAAGGTACAGAAAAGATGAAAAATAAAGTTCGTGAAGACCAAAAAACCTTTAAAATTGAAACTAAATGGAAAAGAATCAGAGTTTTGATTTAACTTGGAAAGCCAACTTACCAACTGGATCTGGGAGGCCGCCGATTCATCGAAACGAAAAGAAGATAGGCAGCTGAACTCATCTAAATCGAACGCTTTAAACCTCAAGTATTTATACCTTATGAAAAAAGTTAAAATTTTTGGCATTTTTGTCAATTTCTTTAATATTTGATGGATTTTTGTCGAAATTTTGTCATATTCTTAGCACAATTAGCACAAATTTGTCAAATTTTTGTTTTGTTTTTTTTTGTCATAGTTTAATAATATTTTTGTCATTTAATTGTCATAATTTTGATTTTTTTTTTTAGTTTTATCAGTTTTTTGTCATATTCTTGTGATATTTTTGTCGTTTTTTGTTGAAGAGTTTTTGTCATAATTTTGTCCTATATTTATCACATCATTTTGTCAAAGTTTTTTTTTCAGTTTTTTGTCATATTGTTATTATTTTGTCTTAATTTTACCCCATTTTTCACATTTTTATCATTTTATTGTCCTGTTTTTGTCATATATTCGACATGATTTATTCATTTTTTATACATATATTTGAAAGACTTTTTCACAATATTGTCATATTTTTAACCGATTTGTAAATAATTGTCATATTCATGTCATAATTTTTCAGATTTTTGTCATATTTTAACATACTTTTGTATTATTTTTACAACATTAATATTAGTTCTTCGGAATTATCTACGTTTTTCGGCGAGTTTAAATGATAATAAGACAGATTTACCAGTTTTCCATACGTTTCGCGCTACTTTGGCATTCGCTCCTCCTCAGTGGACAAATTGACTGGCCATTGTCAAAACCATTTTGATTTTGTCCACTGAGGAGGAGCGAATTCCAAAGTAGCTCGAAACGTATGGGCAACTGGTAAATCTGTCTTATTATCATTTAAACTCACCGAAAAACTTTGTATATGAACAGTTACAGTGCTATTTTATAGTCATTTAATGATAAGTTTTTGATATTTAAAAAATAAATCGTTAACTTTGAAGAAAAAATAAAATTGGAAATAGTAGGAGCGCCAGGGAGAATGTGTGAAGGTAAAATTTCATTTGTGTTGAGCTTCAACTCAAGCTATTTAGCAAATATAATTATTTTTGCCCCTAAATGTAGGCTGCATCAAAGTTCTTTTTCCGATAGTAAATATTTTTAAAATAAAACGATAAAAATCAAGGTTAAATTGATAAATTAGTATTTGTAAATATTATGAAGGTGGAAATTTTTGCCATTCTCGTCGATACAATCGTTTTTGTGAAGTCATAATAAAATATAAAATATGGCTCCAATATCCAATATACTCCAATTGGTCAAAACCCTCAACACAACACAAATCATGAAAAATATATGAAAAAAAATATGTTTTTCATCTCAACTTATCAACAGTTTTAAATCGTTTTAGGCTTCAAAATACTTTTCATTATTATTTTAATAAAAAATGCTCAAAAAATTTCGTTTTGGACGCAAGAATAAAATTGTTTGCAACACAATTTGTCATTGAGCATATTGATCGGTCGTGTGAGGTCCATCTTGTCGCCAGAACGAATTTAATAGACTCCCTTCGGGCCCAAGGAAAACCACCTAACGTTCCAGTGAGAGATGTACTGGCTGTGCAAGATTTGGACTACATGTATGAAATCTACCTTTTTCTAAAATCTATTGATTTTCGTCTATAGTCCTTTTTATTATCATGTTTCCCTTTCTATCTTCTTTTTTCTTCTTAAAAAAGTGCAAAGCTAAGCGAACGATTGTTAAAACAAGAAAACGAGTTTGGCTCCTTAAAACCTAATCGTATGAGCCGTTTCAAATAAATCAGTTACCAACAAAAACACAATTTGTTTGGTTTTTGTTTAAAATCCAGGCTTCATTCAATAAAATTCTTTTGTCAAATTTTGAATTGGTCATCCGGTAAACCCGAATAAAACAGAGCAATATGGCAACCTTATATATGATAAATTTTGTAAAGCTATAATTTTTGGTTTCCAATTGAGGCCTTTTAACCAAAGGGGATCGATTTTGAGTAAACAATGCTAATACATTCTTCATATTTCACTCTATAATTGTTTTTTCTCAGATTTTTGAAATTTCTTTAACGTTACTAAATAAATTGTTAAAATAAATTTAACTCTTTGATGCATAGTGTTGTTTTAAAACAACACTAATAAAAATTCAAATATCTCGCTTGACCTTTTTTAAGTAATTCTTGGACACGAAATCTAAAGATGAAAAAAAATAATCCCATGGTATTTTTATAACGATATTTTAAAAAACATGTGGAAAATGGCCAAAAACAACATTAAAAAGCGTGTTTTCTCGAAATTAGGTTTAATGCACTGATACCCCTTTGGCCCCTTTGGCTGTAGCATTTAGTAAGAAATCATTATTCGATTTTTCTTGTATGCTTAGATCCAAAATTTATAAGACGACGTCAAATTATTTATCAAAAAATTTATTCAGCTCGAATCATTCTTAAAAGAATGTAACTTAAGTTCTGAAAAAGTTGTACGTTGAAGTAGTGATACTTTTCAGCAAATTTCAATTTAAGGGTCTTAATCAAGTATTCAAAAGTGCATGCTGAAAACGTTCTCGTTTAATTTCGATTAAATCGAGATTATTAAAACTTCGCTATTGAAATTTCGGCCAATAACAATATTAAATTAAAATACCTTCTGAATCGTTTTGCTCGAAATTTGAAAAGAGCGTTGTGATTTATTACATCACAATGCTCTTCTAGTGCAAATTCAATTTTCAAAAGTGGTGCACCATATCCTAAGACAATATAATTTGAATTTTAAATTTGATTTTATTTTTCAAAATCTTCCACCTGTGCGTTGAGTTTAAGTTATACAAAGTTTAAAAAAAAATTTTCCAAATACTCACAAAGTAACGTGTTGTTTCAAATAAGTTTAAAAAAATATGAAATGTTTACCCATTAATACAAATATTTTTTAAATGCATATTTTTATTTATCGGAAATTGTGTTATTTTCTTTCGAATTACAAAACTCAACAGGTTTGAAGACGATATTCTAAGAACTCTTTGTTGGACTCGTTAAAAATGTTCAAGACTAGTTACTAGTTAAAACTTTCGAAATTCGAATGAAAACAAATCTTTCTGTTAGAGCAAAAAGGCCGAATCAATCAAGATTTTTTTTAATATTTTGTTGATAAAATGATAGAACTTTGATTAAATTGTTCACCTTAACCTTTCTCATTCGGACTGAAAAACGAGACATAAAACAGCGAGCGATTATTTCACAATTATCACCTATCATCACCAGAATTCTTTTTTATGATGCCAGCAAATTTATTGACGAGTCTCAGCCTCCAGCTAGAAACTCTAATTGCCTGGAAGTTGCCACTCAATAAAAACCGGGAAGGCGATTTTTTTAATTGAAAGAAATCTCCTATTTGACATTGACCCGAATTGTACTCTAGAGAAGCGCTTCTCTATTCCGAATTACGCAACCGTATGCGGATGGAACAATTAAGCGCATCGTTCGTCGTTCGGTCATTCAGTTGGTCAGCAACTTTCTCCTCTTCTCAATGGCGGGATAATCTGCATGTTTGTTGTGTACGTATTACATATGAGCAATATCTCTATTGAGTCATAAACCGGCTTCAAAGTTGTTTATTCATTCCTCTCGATGGATGGCACAAGACAAGCAGTCGATGAATAATGAACAGCATCCGTTTCGGGCTCGAGAGATCTTTGAGACACACGCATGGCACATGTTTTTACATGCACAACCGTTTAACGAATCCCATTGAAGTTGTTTTCTTACCGCGGGGGGCTGAAGAGAAAAGAAATCGACAGCAGCTTCAACAAGCATTCGTTTAGGTTTTTTTTTGGAATTTCCCCCTAGAGCGTGCGTGATTGATTCATACTTCCAATTTCGGCGGAAAGATGTAAGCCAAGGTCGCGACTGTTTTGACGGATGATTTTTTTCTTCTTCTGATGAATCACATATGGCAGAGCTCACGCACGCTTCTATTCACGAATACTTTTTATTCTACTCTCTGAAAAAGGTGTCTTAAATCACGCTTTTGGAATAGACGTGATTTATCTTCATCGAATTGTTAAATAACCTGTGAGAAAAAATACCAAAAATTCAACATCACAAGCTCATCGCTCGTTGCCAGAATTATTCATAACCGAAAAGCGAACTAAAAAAAATCAGTGTCAATTACCCAATTTCCCGTTTGGTTTCATCACACAACAGCCTAGCAAAAGAAGACGCCAGCCAGGGTAATTTGAAAATGAGAACTTTTTCCTGCTAGTTATATGGCAACCGTCGTAAACTGCAGAACCGAACGAAATTGGCATAGACGAAAAAAAACATCGACAATACCAACTGGGCCGAGTGTTTGCCAAACTCTTCAGTCTCACGACGGTATTGTTTTCGGGAGCTGTCTGAAAAGTTTCGGCATTTTTCCATTGACGAAAAAAAAATTTGGGGTAGGAGCAATCCACGTTCGTATTCCGGTTACGAACAATGAGTTTTTATTATTGGTTTGGCGGATAAAGTTATGGTGTGCGGCCTTTTGTTGGTGGCAATTCAAAGACTTTTGTTGTTGATTTCAGAAATCCTCTGATGAACTCTAAGTGGAGTAGATTTGTGATGCACAAGACCAGATCTCAAGTGCACCGTTGCTCTTGGTTGAAAGGAAAACAAAATCATGAGATCTCTTACCACAAATACAGAATTGTACTGACAATTGCTGTGCAGTTTGAATATATAAATTTTTCGAAGGTAAATAATGCAGTGTAAATCGATTTTTGAATTGCAGAGCTTCAATCGATGTCGCTGAAGAAAGAAATAGGATATAAATTTCGTCATTGCAACACAAAATAATATAAATATATATTGAATTGAAAACAAAATTAACAAAAATCACATTAATAACTAAAATTTTTGAGTCGTACTTGAATCCTTTTTTTTTATTTTTTTTAATCAAATAATAAATCATAAATGGCTTTATAAAATTACTATAAAAAAGAATTAAAAAATAGAAAATAAATGACTCATAATTGACAAAAGTGAAAAAAATATACACACAATTAGGACAACATTGAGACAATTTCAAACAAAATTCAAATGGAATTGTGTTAGAAATTAGATAATATTTAGACAAAATTGAGACAATGTCCAGAAAAAAATTGATTCAAAATTGGGAAAAAATTTAAACAAAATTTAGAAAAAATAACTCAAAATTGAGACAAAATTAAGAAAAAATAAAGAATAAATTGAGGTAAAATTTAGACAAAACTGATAATTAATTGAGAAAAAGAAAGAAAAAACTGAGATAAATAACAAAAAAAATTGAGACAAAATTGACACAAAAGTAAGATATATTTGAGTCAAAAGCGAGATCAAATTGCCGCAAAATTGTGAGAAAACTGAGACAAAATAATCAAGAAATTTTGACAAAATTGCGATAAAATTGATTTGAAAAAAGTCCAAATTGGGACAAAATTGAGACGAATGTGAAACAAAAATTGAGACAAAATTACGATTGAGAATTAAACGATTTGAAATTTAAAAAAAATTTAGACCACATTGAGATTAAATAGAGTATAAATTATGTTAAAATTTTGACAAAATTGAGACTTTATGAAGTCAAAATTGAGACTTAGTGGAGACTAAATTGAAAAATAATTGAGAAAAAAAAATTGTTATAAATAACAAACAAAAATGGACAAATTTGAGACAAAATTGAAAAAAAATTAAGAGAAAATTTTGACAAATGCGAGAAGAAATTGATTTAAAATTTAGACAAAATTTAGACATAATTAAAAGTGAAGTATGAATTGAGTTTAAATTTTGACAAGTTGAAACAAGTTGACTTTATTAAGTTGAAATTGTGACTAATTGAGTCAAAACTGAAACTTGATTGAGAAAAAATCAGAAAAAAAGAGATAAATAACAAACAAAATTGAGGCAAAACAAAAGCACTCTTCAGTCTCTAAACTGAGACCAAATTAAGACCAAATAGAGACAAAATTTAAGCAAAATTTAGGCAAAATTGATTTGCAATTCACAAAAAAAGAGGTCAACTGAGACCAAATTGAGAAAAAAACTGAAATAAAATTGGAACAAAACTGAATTAAAATTGAGACAAATTCCATACGAAAGTTAGACAAATGGAATTGAAAACCAGAAAAAATTGAGTCAAATTGAGACAAAATTGAGACAAAACTAATACAGATTTGAGACAAAAGTGAAACCACTAAATTGAGACACATTTGCGATTAAATTTTAAAGAAGTTTAGACCAAATTGAGTCAAAAATTGAGAAAAAATCAAGACAAATGTGAATCAAAAGTGTGAAATCAATAAGAACAAATGTTGAAAAAATTGAGTATAAATTGATTAAAAACTAAGACTCAATTTAGACAATATTGAGACTAAATGGAATAAAAATTGAGTTACATTTATACAAAATTTTGGACAAAATTGTGACATAAGTGAAACAAAATTTAAAAAATAGGACCAAGTTTTGACAAAATTGAGCATAAATTTATTTATATTAAGACCAAATGGAGACTTGATAAAGTCAAAATTTAGCCTGAATTGAGACTAAATTGAAACTGAATTGAGAAAAAATTAAAAAAATGACGTAAAGTACAACAAAATTGAGACAAATTTGAGACAAAAGTAAGGTACAATTGAGAAAAAATTGAGACAAAATCAATACGAACTTTAGACAAAATTGATTTGAAAGTCAGAAAAAATGAGTCAAAATAAGACAAAATTGAGAGAAAACTGAGACAAAAGTGTAACAAAATTGAGACAAAATTAGTACGAAATTTAATAAGACAAAATTGAGAATAAATTTATTAAAAATTTAGACACAATTCTGACAATTTTGAGACTTTATTGAGTTGAAGTTTAGACAAAACTTAGGACAAAATTGGTTCATAATTGAAAAAAATTTAAGACCAAATTAGGACAAAAATTGAGAATAAATTTGTTTATATTTAGACAAAATTGAGACTTAAATAAGTCAAAATTGAAACTAAATTGAAACTTAATTGAGAAAAAACGAGAAAAACTATGACGTGCAACAAAATTGCGGCAAATTTGAGACAAAAGTTAGGTTCAATTTAGATAAAATCAATACGAAATTTAGACAAATTGATTTAAAAATCAGAAAAAAATGAGTCAATTTTAGACAAAATTGAAAAAAAAATGAGACAAAAGTGAAACAAAATTGAGACAAAATTAATACGAAATTTTATATTAATGATTAAATTAAATTTATTCGAAATTAACCCTTCGTTTCATAAAGTAACAAATTTGCAACAATTAATGTATGGAAAAAGTGAAAAATCGTAATTTATTTATTTATTTATTTTTTTTTTTTTTTGACTGATTTCTAACTGTTAAAAATGATTTTTAAGGAAAAATAAAAAATCATGAAATGAAGGGTTAAGACAAAATTTAGTCAAATTGAGAAAAAAAGTGAATCAAAATTGAGATAACAATAAAACGAAATTTTGAAAAAATGAGAATAAATTGATATGAAATTTGGACACAATTTAGACAATATTCAGACTAAATTGAGTATAAATTGAGTTAAAATTGAAACAAAATTTAGGATAAAATTGGGACGTAAGTGAAACAAAATTGAAAAAAAATTAAGACCAAATTTTGACAAAATTGAGAATAAATTTATTTAAATTAAGACAAAATTCAGGCTTAAATAAGTCAAAATTAAGACTTAATTGAAACATAATTGAAACTTAATTGAGAAAAAATAAGAAAACAATGACGTGAACTACAAAAAAAATTGAGACAAATTTGAGAAAAAAGTAAGGCACAATTGAGTCAAAATTGAGACCAAAATGAAAAAAAAAAATGGAGACAAAATTTAGACAAAATCGATTTGAAAATCTGAATAAAATGAGTCAAATTGAGACGAAACTGAGACAGATTTGAGATAAAAGTGAAAGAAAATTGAGACAAAATTAATACGAAATTAAATAAGACAAAATTGCGGCTTAATTGATTTGAAATTAAGACAAAATTTAGTCAAATTGAAACAAAAGTGAATAAAAATTAAGAAACCGTTAAGATTACAAATTTTGAAAAAAAATGAGATTAAATTAATTTGAAGTTAAGACTCAATTTAGACAATATTGAGACTTTATTGAGTCTAAATTGAGTTGAAATTTAGACAAAATATAGGTATCAATTGTGACATAAGTGAAACAAAATAGAGTAAAATTAAGACCAAATTTTGACAAAATTGTGGACTCAATTGATTTATATTAAGACTAAATTGACACTTAACTAAGTCAAAATTGAGACTAAATTGAGACTTAATTGAAACTTAATTGAAAAAAAAAAGAAATAAAATAACGTAAACTACTACAAAATTGAGACAAATCTGAGACAAAAGTAAGGCACAATTGAGTAAAAATTGAGACAAAATTGAGACAAAACTAAGACAGATTTGAGGCAAAAGTGAAACAAAATTGAGACAAAATTAATACGAAATTAAATAACACAAAATGGCGACTTGATTGATTTGAAATTAAAACAAAATTGAGTAAAAATTGATACACAATTGAGTCAGTGGATCAAAATTGAGAATACATTAAGACAAAATTTTGACAAAATAAAAATCATAATCAAAACCCAATTAGGACTAATTTGAAACTAATTTGAGAAAAAGTAAGAAAAACTTGATATGAATAACAAACACAATTGAGACAAATTTTAGACAAAAATAAGGCAACGTTGAGTCAAAACTGAGATCGAATTGAGAAAAAAATTGAGACAAAATTTAGACAAAACTGAGACAAAATAAATACGAAATTAGGTCAAAATTGATGCAAAAGTGTAACAAAATAGAATTAAAATTAATACGAAACATAGACAAAATAGCGACTTATTCGATTTGAAATTAAGAATTGAGTCAAAATTGAAAAAAAAATTGAGGCAAAAGTGAAACGAAATCGGAAAAAATTAAAACTTAATCAAAATGAATATAATATGAATTGAAATTCAGAAAAAAAAATATTAGAGACAATTGAGCGTAAATTAAGTATAAATTGAGTTTAAATTTAGACAAAATTGAGACTTAACTAAGTCAATATTGAAACTAATCTGAAAATGTATTTACAAAAAATAAGAGAAAAAATGAGATAAACTCCAACAAAATTGAGACAAATTTCAGACAAAAGTGGGGTACAATTGAAAAAAAAAATTGAGACAAAATCAAATTAACAACAAAATAAAAGCAAATTTGAGACAAAAGTAAGGCACAATTGAGTCAATATTGAGACCGAATTGAAAAAAAATTGTGACAAAATTTTGGCAAAATTAATATGAAATTTATAAAAAATTCATTTAAAATAAAAAAAAAGACTTATTGGGACAATATTGAGACAATATTGAAACAAAACCAAAACAGAATTGAGACAAAATTTAAACGAAATTGAGACAAATTTCAAACGAAATTAAGTAACAATTGCGACTAGATAAGTAAGAGATTGAGACAAAATTGAGTCAAATTTGAAACAAAATTGAGACAAATTTGAAACAAAATTGAAAAAAAATTGAGTCAAAACTGAGACAACATTGAAACAAAATTAAATCGGGAATTAAGATGAAGTTTTGAAGAAGATTTTTACCAAATTATATCCTCAATATTTTTAAATCATAAATCAAATCGTTTCGCAGTCTTTAAAAAAGTTATTCTTTATTCTATTCAGAGACATCCTTTAATGATGTCAAAAAAAAGTTGTAATGTTACCTCTTAAAATTTCCAAAGTTGTAGAATTTCAAAATCAATAAGACAAAAACAAATTCAATGACGAGAAAAAAAAAATGAAATCGAAAAAACTTTATTTAGGTTTCAAATCAGATAAAACCAAGACAAAACGAGACTTAAATTGAAACTAAACAAGGCAAAAATTTGATCAAAACTTAACCAATTTGGATTAAAAATGGGAAATATGAATGAAAAAAAAATTCAAACAACAGGAGAGATGAAAATCGAATTTTATTTTAAACAACTGTGAGAGATAAAATTAAACAAAAATAACGAAAAAGGCCAAAACTTGTAATTTGTTTTGATGGGAAACTGTGGAACAGAGTTCAAAATGAACAGATACATGTTACAATATTTTAATAAAAAGTTGTAAAAGATAGTCACAATGTGAAAAATAAGACTTAAAATTATACAAAATTGTGAAAACAAGTTTACAAATTTTTAACTAAAATTAGAAAAATAAAGATAAAAATGTAACAAAAAGGTACAAAAAAAAAAGAGATATAAAAAAGCAATATTAAGTAAAAAAAAGATTTTAACAAGGCTTGAAAAAAGAATGAACGAAAACTAGACTAAAGATGCCACAATTTTTATAGCACGTATTTGAGCCGGACATATGATTTAAAAATTGTCAAACTCCAAACTCCAAAATCCAGGCAATATCCAGGAAAATTGAAAAAATCCGTGCAAAATCCGGCCTTTTTTCAATAAAAACCGGGCAACCTGGCCGGACCAGACTTTTTCAAACTTGGTTTCAAATATCCGAAAAACCCGAAAAAAAGGGTAATCTGGCAACCTTAAACTAGACCAACAGGAGACGAAAACGAGATAACAATTGGACGAAAATTAGATCAACATGGAACAAACATGGAGCAAAAATCAGCCACAAATGTGACAAAATATGATAAAACATGTCCCTTTTCTATCGTATCAAAAATGGAAAACAAAATCAGAAAGCCCACAAAGTCAGAAATAAAAAAAAGTGACAAATAGCATTAAGTGTTATGTACTAGACAAAAAATGATTGAATGAGCGAAAAATGTGACAAAAATGAGAAATAACAAGGACAAAAATACGACAAAATGTGACCAAATAAGACAGAAAATAAAAGAAAAAATAATTTTAAAATTAAATACCAACGACCTAATTGACAAAAAAATAACAGAAACAATCAAACGAAGAATTAAAAACAAACAAAATTTACACTAAGGTGAAGACGAAAAAATAATGGACAAGAAAGAAAAAAGAAATGTAACAAAACAGAAATACCATACAATAATAAAACAGTAAATGAAAGACAGATTATAACAACAACAAAAATTATATAAACAAACTAGAACAAGAAAAATATGGGACAAGAAATTTAAAGACAAAATAGAAAAAAAGACAATATATATTAAGATTGCCAGATTGCCCGAAAAATGAGAAGGTCTGGTCCGGCCCGGTTGCCCAGTGATTATTGAAAAAAGGCCGGATTTTGCCCGGATTTATTAAATTTGTCTGGAAATTGTCCGGATTTTTGGTCGAAAATTTTGAAATCAGAAGAAATCCACCCCTGATTCGTGCTATAAAAATTCTGGCAACCTGAGTTTATATATAGACAAAAATAGTAATAATATGGTTAAAAAATTAGAAATATTAAGTCAAAAACAATACTCAAAAATGAGACAAAATGATTGAAAAATGAAATAAAATGACAAAAATGACATGAATGTCTATCAAAACGACTTAAATAAGTAAAAAAAACTGAAATCTGAAACTAGAATGAGAATTTTTTTACAAATACTAGATAATATAAACTAAAATTAGACAAAAAAAAGTAACAGAAAGTCGAAATTAAAAAATGAGGCATACTCAAGCTCAATATTAAACAAATATGGCTGGATTGAGAGTAAAACACTAGAGAATTAAAGAAACAAATTGACAAAACTAAACCCAATATGAAACCAGAATGAAAAAGTGGAAAATAAGAAAAAAATATTCATGTTACAAAATTGAGAGAAAATGAGGCAAAAACTCGACAAAATATGATAAAAATTAGATAAATTTGATAAAACAACCAAATTTACAAAGAGTACCAAATAACTAAAAATGGAACAAAAGAATACAAAAATGAGTTTTTTATAATAAATTACTGATGATGAAAGATGATGATGATGATGAAATAATAAAAGTTGACTTAAAAATCATCTTAAATGGCTTTAGAAATAGATTGATAAAATTTTAAAAATTATTCAAAAATTCTTTGAAAATTACATCGAGTCACAATAAACAAAAATAACTTCAAAGCGGCCTGAAAAAAGGCTTAAAAATTAACAAAAATCTCATTAAAAAAATCTAACATATAAAAAAACAATCACTTTTCAAGAGGATTAGGCAGATTTTATAGATTGAGATAATTTTAACACACCGAAATGAGAGTTAATTCTCAAACATTCCCCTGCCAATTATCGACATGTTCCGATCTTTCACGTCCGGCAACGATTTTTTTTTCCGGAGCCAAGATTAAAATCTGTTCCACCTTAAAAGCGGCCACAATCTTCAGAAACTCGAAACGGGGTCAGTAAGCTAGTGTCAGGGTGATGACATGCCAGCGCGGCGTTTCCGACACCCAACTTCCAGGTTTCAAAATGTGACGAGAGACGACTCTGGGGTTTTTTTTATTATAAGTTATATAAATCTACTACAGAAGCCGAGAAATGAAAAAAGACATCCATCGCGCGAAGCGCGCAGCCTAAACTTTCGGATGATGTTGACGGATCATCTTCTTGAGTGGGAGATCCGGTGAGATGAATGGAAGAGGGGTTCATTTGTCCACACCATTCATTGGGAAATTGGCAACCCGTCGTCGTCGTGGAGTGACTGAGCAGAGCAGCGACACGCCACGTGGAGTTCCTTCCAACCAAGACGTCATTTTGGTGGGAAAACCATCAAACTTTTGATGTGTTCCTTTCAGCGAATCTTACTGCTGCCTTAGGGTAAGGTGAGATGAGAATCAAATGCATGGTGGAGGTTACGCTGATTGAGAAATCGTGAGAAATGTGACGGCCGTAGGATTTGTATAGGTTAGCAGATTTTTAAGACTCTTTTAATGGTGCAATCGTAACGCTTTCATCTCGGAAGAAAGTGCCATTGAAATGACGATTGAATAGCTTTAAACATATAAAAGACATTGCGTCAAGTCTCCGATGACAAAAATCTTACAAGCAATTAAGCGACTGTAAAATGAGATTCCCGGAAGATTATCCCGGCTAGCATTTATTTGTTATGGAAAAGGCACAATTTAAACATTGAGTTGTGATCTCAAATCAATGTTTTTGCTTTTAATTTTTTTTCATGACAATGACAAAAATAACACAAAAATTACACAACAATGACACAAAAATGACACAAAAATGACACAAAAATAACACAAAAATGACACAACAATGACACAAGAATGAAACAAAAATGACACAAAAATGACACAAGAATGACTCTAAAATGACACAAAAATGACACAAAAGTAACACAAAAATGACACAAGAATGACACAAAAATAACACAACAATGACACAAGAATGACACAAAAAAGACACAAAAAAGACACAAAAATGACACAAAAATGGCACAAAAATAACACAAAAATGACACAAAAAACGACACACAAAATGACACAAAAAATGACACAAAAATACACAAAAATGACACAAAAAAGCCACAAAAATGACACAAAATGCCACAAAAATGACACAAAAATGACACAAAAATGACACAAAAATGACAAAAAAATGACACAAAAATGGCACAAAAATGACACAAAAATGACACAAAAATTACACAAAAATGACACAAAAATGACCAAAATGACAAAAATGACAAAAATGACAAAAAATGAAAAAAAAATTCAAAAAAATTCAAAAATGCCAAAAATGCCAAAAATGACAAAAATGACAAAAATGACAAAAATGACAAAAATGACAAAAATGACAAAAATGACAAAAATGACAAAAATGACAAAAATGACAAAAATGACAAAAATGACAAAAATGACAAAAATGACAAAAATGACAAAAATGACAAAAATGACAAAAATGACAAAAATGACAAAAATGACAAAAATGACAAAAATGACAAAAATGACAAAAATGACAAAAATGACAAAAATGACAAAAATGACAAAAATGACAAAAATGACAAAAATGACAAAAATGACAAAAATGACAAAAATGACAAAAATGACAAAAATGACAAAAATGACAAAAATGACAAAAATGACAAAAATGACAAAAATGACAAAAATGACAAAAATGACAAAAATGACAAAAATGACAAAAATGACAAAAATGACAAAAATGACAAAAATGACAAAAATGACAAAAATGACAAAAATGACAAAAATGACAAAAATGACAAAAATGACAAAAATGACAAAAATGACAAAAATGACAAAAATGACAAAAATGACAAAAATGACAAAAATGACAAAAATGACAAAAATGACAAAAATGACAAAAATGACAAAAATGACAAAAATGACAAAAATGACAAAAATGACAAAAATGACAAAAATGACAAAAATGACAAAAATGACAAAAATGACAAAAATGACAAAAATGACAAAAATGACAAAAATGACAAAAATGACAAAAATGACAAAAATGACAAAAATGACAAAAATGACAAAAATGACAAAAATGACAAAAATGACAAAAATGACAAAAATGACAAAAATGACAAAAATGACAAAAATGACAAAAATGACAAAAATGACAAAAATGACAAAAATGACAAAAATGACAAAAATGACAAAAATGACAAAAATGACAAAAATGACAAAAATGACAAAAATGACAAAAATGACAAAAATGACAAAAATGACAAAAATGACAAAAATGACAAAAATGACAAAAATGACAAAAATGACAAAAATGACAAAAATGACAAAAATGACAAAAATGACAAAAATGACAAAAATGACAAAAATGACAAAAATGACAAAAATGACAAAAATGACAAAAATGACAAAAATGACAAAAATGACAAAAATGACAAAAATGACAAAAATGACAAAAATGACAAAAATGACAAAAATGACAAAAATGACAAAAATGACAAAAATGACAAAAATGACAAAAATGACAAAAATGACAAAAATGACAAAAATGACAAAAATGACAAAAATGACAAAAATAACAAAAATGACAAAAATGACAAAAATGACAAAAATGACAAAAATGACAAAAATGACAAAAATGACAAAAATGACAAAAATGACAAAAATGACAAAAATGACAAAAATGACAAAAATGACAAAAATGACAAAAATGACAAAAATGACAAAAATGACAAAAATGACAAAAATGACAAAAATGACAAAAATGACAAAAATGACAAAAATGACAAAAATGACAAAAATGACAAAAATGGCAAAAATGACAAAAATGACAAAAATGACAAAAATGACAAAAATGACAAAAATGACAAAAATGACAAATATGACAAAAATGACAAAAATGACAAAAATGACAAAAATGACAAAAATGACAAAAATGACAAAAATGACAAAATGACAAAAATGACAAAAATGACAAAAATGACAAAAATGACAAAAATTACAAAAATGACAAAAATGACAAAAATGACAAAAATTACAAAAATGACAAAAATGACAAAAATGACAAAATTGACAAAAATGACAAAAATGACAAAAATGGCAAAAATGACAAAAAAACAAAAATGACAAAAATGACAAAAATGACAAAAATGACAAAAATGACAAAAATGACAAAAATGACAAAAATGAAAAAAATGACAAAAATGACAAAAATGACAAAAATGACAAAAATGACAAAAATGACAAAAATGACAAAAATGACAAAAATGACAAAAATGACAAAAATGACAAAAATGACAAAAATGACAAAAATGACAAAAATGACAAAAATGACAAAAATGACAAAAATGACATAAATGACATAAATGACATAAATGACAAAAATGACAAAAATGACAAAAATTACAAAAATTACAAAAATGACAAAAATGACAAAAAATAACAAAAATAACAAAAATGATCAAAATGATCAAAATGACAAAACTGAAAGAACTGACAAAAATTACAAAAATTACAAAAATGACAAAATGACAGAAATGACAAATTCTTAGATTTTTCTCACTCAAATAATTTACTGGAAAAATAATACATGTTGACAATTACGTTAAAATTGTCGAAAAATATTCCCCTCTATTATGGAATGTTGCATACAAATTTTATTGTCTTTGAGGGATGCATTAAAACTATCCGTTTGAAGTTGAATGCATCTTGTTATTAGAGACTTGATCAAGATAAGAGTTTGAAAACTTGTTTTTGAGGATGTTGAGAAATAAGATTCACTTCAATGGTCACAGTGCTCATGGAAAAAAAATAATTTAAATCATTTCGGGAAAAACGATATTCAAGAACTGATTAAATTCAACCGCTGCTAAACAGTTTGTTAAAACTATCCTTACTCTGTAGACCTAATCTGATACCAACTTTTGAGCTTTTAGCTTATTTTAAAGGATGAGTTTCATCGAAGAGAAGTTGATTCTTGTTTTGGATTTTTAAATTTTTTTATTGCGTTTCTATTTTGACCTTGTTATTAAGCTCAGAGTTCAAATTTGAAAGTTGTGAGACTTCGATATCGAGTTAGGATGCAAAATGTATCAGAGATAACTGTCCAACAGTCAGTGGCCGCCTGGAAATGGAACACTCGCCTAGTCTTTCTGATCCGGAAAACTTTTTCCGGAAGCAAGTTTATTGCCCCCTCTTTTCCCAGTCAGCCATCCTTCGTTATAACGGATGTGGCCAGCCAAAGGGACAACCGGGCTTAATGTTTCGCTTTCAGTCAATGGAAGGATAGCAAAAAAAGGGAAAATACGCCAGGCCTCTTTTTCGATGGGAAAATTGCTTCCCGAAAATTAGACCTGCGATTGTGTCCGTCTGTCAGAGTCCGTTGAAAGTAAGACTCTCCTCCATACATATGTGTGTTATCTCTGGCAGAACTTCCGAGCAGACGACGCGATCGAATGAGGACGACGACGTCCGGAAAAAGGAGAACAAATTTCACCGGGCATACAAACGTATGGCGACGATTCGGTGTGAAGGATCAGAAGGACTGGTCCGTTGTTTGATTTCGGGGCTGCCGCCGGATGCCGTCCAGTGAAAGTGAGAACTGGAACGGAAAAAGCACATAATTGAATCAATTTGGCACCGGGCAACACGCCCAAGCTCTTTCATTCACAACCGTAAAGTTTTCGGATCACGCAAAAGCAATCTTGGGCCGCACGGAAGGACGTGAGTGTGGTTTTTTGTTGGCGGCCAACCTCCCTGGCATTTAAAGCTTCATCAGACGGCTTTTTTGGAGACCGTTAGTTGTCGGGAAAGGTAAAAAAATGGTCTGATAAAAAATGAGGACAATCAACAAGGGCTCTGTCCGATGTCCAGGAGATAATTGAGTTTTGCTTCCAGAAGCTCGGAGTGGGAAAATCAATCAATGGAAGCTTTCATTTTCGAAATCTCCACTTTAAAACTTTTACAGATCCTCGGATTAATGGAGAGAAAAATAATGAAATTTATTTAAAAAAAAAAACTAAAACAGTTCTCAACAAATCCAATCATAAAACCTTACGGTCTCTGACCGTCACTGACCACACCAGAGAAGTCTTAACCGCTTCATGTCGGACCAGAGTGCCTGAACCACCTTCCAATTAAATAATATTGGCCCATTCATCACCGGTCATCGCTGAGGTCAGCTCGCACTAGTAGGTACCTAAGTGAACCAACAAATTTCGAACCCTAATTTGCGGTTAAAAACATTGCCCTCTATCTCTCCCGAAGACTAGACTCAGAACATAATCAACAACGGAGTAATCAGAAGGCGTTCACAAAACATGCAGGAAATCTTAAGGTTGAAATCGTATTTGGCGTGATGCGGCATGTTGATGGGATTAGCGAGCAGCCGACCCAAACAAATCGGTTAATAAGCAACGTCCTACCCACCCAAAGCCATCAATGAGCCGTTTGTTTATGACACAATTTTACAAATCATTTTTGTGCTTCGACGGTGCTTTGACTTGGGCTTGAGCAGTTCGAATTGGTCCCGTTATAATCTTCGGGATAATGGAGCAGTTGTATAAGGTTCAAAGCTCTGAATGAGCAGTAACGGTAAAATTTGCTATAGACATGATAGGTCTTACTCCTTAAATCATGTCTAATTGAGTTTAATAATTATATTTCTAACATCAAAAATATTCCAGACTGCTAATTGACGAATTTGATTGTAATCAGCTATAACTTGTGCTTAAACTAAGAAAATGCATTTTTTCCAAGAAAAATTAAAGTTTGAAGGTCTAACTAATATGTGATTTTGAATTTAAAATCATCAAATTTTTTTTCTCGGGTTTAAAATAATGACGTATCTCCCAAAGGTCCACAAACAAAAGATTGATTTCGAAACTTCACAGCGGTGTAATTGATTTATTTTTATGTTTTCCTCAATTAACGAATAAATACTATTAAATCATCAGCATCAAGTTAAATGTGAATTTTTTCAGAGGCTTCACATTGAATAATGTCATTTATAGCTATCAAAAACAATCTTACACTAAGGATTGCACCTTGAGGTAAACCGTTTTCCTGGCAGTATTCTTTTGAGAACTCATTACCTTGAATAACTTGAAAGCGTCTATTAGTTAGAAAATTAATTATAAACTTTATCATATTTCCATTGATTCCCATTTTCAAAGCACAGTTTATAACATGACGTTTCCATGTTGTATCATAAGCTTTCTCCAAATCTATCTGTACCGATACCAAATAATGTTCTATTTGGCAAAAAGCGTCGCTTATCTCAATTTCTAAAATAGATAAATTGTGTAAATCCTGCCTGATAGTATTGGATAATATATTTGTAGATTCTAAATAATTTATGAGTCGTCTGTTAATCATTTTTTCAAAGATTTTACAAAGAACACTAGTTAACGAAATTGGTCGATAATTTTCACAGAATAATGGATTTTTTGGGGTTTTTCTATAGGAACAATGATAGATTTTCTCCAATCATCCGAGAAACTACCAGATTACAAAATTTTATTGTAAAATGCCAATAAATAAAGTTTGTTTTCAAGATTTAAATTTTTAATCATGCTGTAATGTATTTCATCATATCCTGGATCTGGATCCTCTACATTTTGTTAAAGAATATTCTAATTCTTCTAAAGAAAATTTGGAGTTATAGTTTTCACAATCGTTGGCTACAATCAATGGAGTCTTTTCTATTCGTTCTTTGATGAATCAAAATCTTGTGTATAATTTTCAGATGATGATATTTTAAAAAAATGTTCACCTAATTTCTCGAGTATGTCTTTAGTATCAGTAATTACATCACTATCGGATTTAAGGCTAATGGCATAGTAGATACTTATACTACGAATTTGTTTACAAACTCGAGATAGCGGAGTGTTTTGGTTTAATTGAGAAACGAAATCTTCCCATGATTTTCGTTTTGTTTCTCGGATTTTCTTTCTAGTTTTGGCTTTGAGTATTTTATATTCATTTTCATTTTCATATTATGGGTTTAATTTGAAAATTCTAAGTGCTTTTTATTCCTTGTTTAATAAGGTACCCTTTTGAAGATTCCCACCAAGGGACAACCTTTTTGGGAGGAGTGCTTTTTGTCTTTGGGATACTCGTACAAGCAGCGTTTTCAATTGTAGATGCATTGTGAGAGTTAGGAGAATCTATATCAAAGTGCTTGCCTTAGTCTTAGTCTAATCCGATCTCTCATTTATCCATTTTGGACGTCTATTTGCTGGAGGTATAAAGCTTTAAAATGTATGGGAGAGTGGGGAATCATGGGCCACTTTTTTTCGTTGTTCCATAACTTCTTTATTATAAAAGATAAAATGAAAATAAAAAATGGTATGGTTTTCTACATTTTCTAGGTTTCATAGGGTATTTTTTTAAAATTTTTAATAAGTTATTTTCCCCAAATTCTGGCTGTTTGAAAAAAAGCTATATTTTTTTGATTTTTAAAAATGATGGGGAATCGTGGGCCACCAAATCAAATTGACCAAATAACATGCAAAGTTTATGAGTTGACCCAAAACTGTGATTTCCTAATTCATTTCGTTATTTAAAAGCAATTTCAGATGATGAAATAAAAAAGAGAGCTGTGTATGATCGCATAGATTCCAAAACCTGGCTCGCGAACGTTTTGGCAAAATTTCTTAAATAGGATGGACAAAATATTTTTCATAACTCTTCATTTGAAATAAGAAAAATTTACAGATAGGAAAAACGTATTTCAGGATCTGAATGTGTATAAAAACATAAAAATATAGGTGGTACAAGATGCGTGACCCACGATTCTCCACAAGCTATGATTTGCAAATTGGTTGCGTTTGTGTGACTAATTGATGTTTCATCAAAAATTCCTTTTCCAAATGAAAGATCATGACAAAACTAAGATCATAAGCGTATGAGCATATTTGTGTTATGCACTTTAGGTTCCCCATCGATGAAATTAGCGGGTGTATTTTTAATTATGTAAGTAAATTTTTCTAACTTTTTTTAGCTTGATAAATAAAAGAAGCATATGATGCGTATTTCAGTCAACAACATATAGAAATATATGCTCACGCAAAGTGACGATGATGACAGTTGATTTGAGATTTTTATCTCAACACACATCTGAGATATTAAAAGTGGCCCACGTTTCCCCATGGCCCACGATACCCCACTCTCCCCTACTGATATCGGAAAATGATCACTATCACAAAGATCACCGTGTGTATTCCACTCCAACCTCAAATTCAGAGATGGTGTGCAAAAAGGGTGTCCACGATGAAATTTCCACACTATGAAATTGCTCTAACTTGCACTAACTGTTGGGTAGAATTTAATGAAAATTTGGGTAGATTTCGTTCATAGTGCATTGTTTACATTCTGCAAGTTTCAAAGTCCTGTAATCAAAACTGAAGTGGAGTCGAAAGCACAGCTCGTACGTGATAAAATCTTGCGCATTCAGCACGAGAACAAGGATCTCTCGCATCGTTTGTTTGCTCTCCGAGTAGGTACGGTGGGTGGTGATTCGGGCAGAGAGCGAAGCCGACAGACGAAATAATGATGCGTGTCGTACGTTTCGCGGTTGGAAATTTTCTATTGACAGTAGTTCTCGTTTGCTAGTCACGACACGCATCATTATTTCGTCTGTCGGCTTCGCTCTCTGCCCGAATCACCACCCACCGTACCTAGGGGAGATGAGGGCATAACGAGCACCCGAGGCATAATGAGAAGTCCATTTTTCTGCATAAGTACGTATTTTCTTAAACAAATTTTTATGAGGACTTGTTTCGTACTACCTATAGTATTAATTTTTCACCAAAAAAGAAATATCCTTTTCATATTTACAGAAATATTAAATAATAACCAGCAAGGTTCTCAAGTGACGAAAATATTATAATTTTTGAGCACCACCAAATAAGCTTTTATGACCTTTAAATCATCTTGATCTGAAATGTACGCACTGCAACATGATCTACACATTGTTTTTCAATTTTCAGCATCATAAAATTTTTCATTTTTCACTTTAATCAATTGTAAATTGCGTTTTAACTTTAATTTGTTCACTAGAGGCGAACAGAGCACTTTCAATGAAGGCATATTGAGCATTTTCTGCCGGGGAATCTAGCAGCGAATTCGACTCGATGAAGTGAATTGAGTAATAGAGCTACAGCTTGACTTGTATCGTCTGACGATTTGGCCTATTGGTAAGATGTCGGAGAAGTAATCAGTAGATTCGAGTTCGATTCCTGTTCGAGGGGATTTTTTTTGCACATTCCATTCATGATTGATTTTTTTTATTGTTACATTATACGGCTAATAGCATCAAAGCATCATCCGTCAAACAAAACACCAGAAACATAATGTATGAACATGTGTTAATTCTTTGAATTCTACAAACAGACCTAGATTATTTTGTTTTTGCTTTGTTTGATGAATCTACGCCTCACCGTTAGTGCAATCATGATCATAAATGATAAATGAAGAAAAAAAAAATCACCTCCACCAGGAATCGAACTCGAGCCTACTGATTATCTCTCCGACATCTAACCAATAGGCCAAATCGTCAGACAATACAAGTTGAGCTGTAGCTCTATTACTCAATTGACTTCATCGAGTCGAATTCGCTGCTAGATTCCCCGGCAGAAAATGCTCATTATGCCTTCATTAATGGTGCTCATACTGCCTCGGGGGGTTTCTCATTATGCCTCTACAGTGACTGGTTTTCAGCTTTCGGCAAAATTTTTTAAAATGCATCTTTAAACGTTTTTATCTACTTTTTCAAGTTCCATCCAATTAGACAATAGACTATTTGAGTGTCGGAACACGAATCAATGATGTAATTCACATATTACAGCTGTTCTCTATGGTTAAATAAGCATTTTCCTTAAGGTGCCCATTATGCCCTCATCTCCCCTACTCGGAGAGCAAACAAACACGATTTGCTGGACGCGGTGCTTGTAGTTCTAGAAATTCAGGAATGATTTTACGTTTATAATTTTCATATTTTTGTGAAATCTCACAGCGTGAATTGTAGCACCTCACTAGAATGTGGATTAAATGTGCTTTCCAATGAATATACTTTTGATTGGTCCAAACAAAGTGAAAGCACTGAAAATCCGGGTACAACCTGACGGTGGACCACAAAAACAGATGAAATTTCAATTTGTAAAAAAATCGCGCAAAGTAGTGAACTTTGAAAAATTCCAGTTAATTTAATTTTTGTTGCATCAAAAATCTAAAGACAGCAAAATGTTGGAATTTTAGTACATTTTGTAGTCATATTTTTTTCAAAACTCTACCATCGCTCAAACAGTATTTACTAGCAATCGAATGAAAAATAGGTTTTTAGACCACTTTTTTAAACTTTTTGTGACCATTTCATTAAAAAAAATTTAAAAAAATATTTCTTGTCTCCATGATGTAGGCATTAACTTCAGCTTTCATATGCATAATGCGAATATTTTTTTGGACGTGTAACATATGAACTACAGCAGTTTTCGTGAGGCATGTTTTTTCGGATTTTTTTTCTTTCATGCTGAATAATGAGAAAACTTGTAACTTTAGCTGTATATAATGTTCTAAACATATTTTACTGACATTACAAGGTTTCTTTTGATGTAAGTTTTGTTAAAATCGGTCTAACACGCCAAAAGTTATAACGATTTGAGCTTATGGTGTCAAATTGACACCACAAGTGCTGATTAGGGTAATGAAATCTAATGCGGATGAGGGTTAAGGCCCACAATGTCCCAACAATCTTCTGGCCGGATTTGGCCTCATGCTTTGGATTTAAGATTATCCATGCTTTAGGCTTGACATTTCTGCATTGAAAAAATCATGGCAGGTTTTCACAGTGTCATTGAATTTAGTGGTTTGGACAATGGTTCTTTGAAAGCTATTGGGTACAAAATTGTACCAAACAAACTAACACTACCTTTTGAATTAAAAAAGTTCCTTAGTCAGAATAGTGCCAAAATTGACACGGACATCTTGGCTATGGAGCGATACAGAAGATGGTCCGCGATGATATGGTTGAGTTGAGGGTATCAATCGTTCATCAGACGGACTTCAAAACTACAATTCTAAATGGAAATTCAGAAGAAGTTATCTTCATGCAGTCGCCAAACGATGACGAGGAAAAGCCTCTACGGCTCGAAACAAGCGGGTCGTTCTTGGAACCAGCTATTCGAACGCTTCGTTTCTATCCGTTGAAGAGTATATGCGTTTAACGATCCAGCAAGCGAGAACTCACCCTCATCCTGTACGTGGAAGACATCCTGACTGCCGGAGAAGAAGTTTCAGAGGTTATTTGGATCAAGACCAAGCTATTACAAATGAAGGATCTCCTGGAAGTCAAGACTTTCTTAGAGATGACTATCAAGCGAGACATCCCGAATAGCGTCATCGAGATTTTGCAATCAGGATATGTCGGAAAGGCTCTGCTGTGATTTGGTACGGTCGATTGTAAACCTGTTGGCACACCGCTCGACATGAACGTTTGCTGAACGAAGCTAAACGATGGTGCGGTTATCATCGAACAGTCGTTCAAAGAATTGATTTTTTTTGCAGTATCTGGCGACCTCATCGAGACCAGATATTTGTGCGGGGGTTAGCGCACTTAGTAAATACCAGGCCAGCCCCAGCTAATAGGCATTGGAAAGGCCTGAAGCGTATTCTGCGATACCTTCAAGGTACGACCGAGATGGCTATGGAATACTGCAGAAACGCGACACCGTAAACAATAATCCGATGACCGAAGATCTTGAACGGGTCACGCTTACATGATCTTCAGGAATCTTATTTCGTGGTCAACGAAACGTCAACACACGGTCAGTTTGTCATCAACCGAAGCTTAGATAAGAGCCCTCTGCCATGCAGTGAAGGAAGGCTTGTGGTTAGCAAACTTCCTGGGTGAAGTGGGTGGTTAGAAATCCTTTCACTCAAATGGAGGACAACATCCCTTGTATCTAGTACCTGGAGCAGGTGAGGACCCATCAGCGTATGCGTTCACTAGGGAGATCGTGAGAAGCGGTCAGTTTACTCTACGCGCATATAGATTGACGATCAGCCAGCTGATGCCCTTACGAAGGCACTACCAAGAGCGAGGCATGCGAAGCTGTTCAGCAAATTTAAATTTAAGAATCGAGGGATTCATTGGAAGAACCGCTTTTCCGGATCGGACCGATCAGTTAGCGGAACATCTTATTTCACCGCGACGAAACCAAACCACATTATTTTGGTTCCAAATCGCAATTTATGATTGCAGGGAACAATAGGATGGTGATGACGATGACAGTACAAATGGTTACATTATTACACGGTTAAGCGAGACTACTCAAACTAGGTCCGTGGTAACACATCAGTGATGCCAGATATTCTGGGTAAAAGTACCATTTTACTCATTGAGAAATGAATACTTTCTCGGTAAGCGTTAGGTTTAGTGGCCATCGACAAAAAGCAATCGCTAGTCTAATAGATTGTGTTATAACGACTAGACGAAGAGAGGAAAAAAAACGATAACTCTTTTCCACAACTGAAACCTGCGTTTTCAACAATTTAAAAATAAGTGATTGAAAATCGTCTAAATTTTCTTCTACAATTTGTTTTGAATTGTTAACCAGATAAATCGCAACGCAAGATTTCAAAATGAGTATCTGGATTCAATATTCATTTCAAGTGCTGCTCTTGAAGATCAGTGTGGTAGGGGGAAGTGTTCCTAAATGCGCATGTTAGGTAATATGCGCATACAGCCGATTGACGATATGGCTAGATATTCATCATATCTAATCAGTGCAGTTTGAGGGTAGAACACTTTTAACACATGGCATGAAAAAATTAAATTGTTATATAAAGTCGAAAAAATTTAAAAATTCAAACAAGATTTTTGTCAGTTTTGATATAATATATTGAATTTTAATTATCGTGCGTACAGATTCTGTGAACAAAAATTTTAATGGTTTTTCTTTCTTATTCATCTGGAAATCGGAAATTCAACAAATTGAAGCTTTTGGCAAAGTTGTAGATGATAAGATATTGGAATACGAGACAGGTTCTGAATGCCCATATCAAGGCAGGTTAAATGCCTATATCAAGAAAAATAGATTATTCTTATAAATTTTTTACTTCCTATCATTTAAACATTAAATCTACGCTCAAATCACGATCTTACAGCGAAAAAAGAAGAACTTCATACTGATCCAATAAAAATACAATATGAACAAAATATTACCATGAAATATGGCCATATGGCATACTTAACTATGTTTCATGCAAAAGAACTAGTGATGTAAAAAATTTCACCAAAATTTCAGCCTTGACGTATGCCTAACATCCGTTTCTACCATTTTCAATTAAATAATTTCAAAATATTGCGAGTGTAAATGAAATATAGCTTAAAACATAAATATGCGCATTTAGCCCGCCGGTTTCGGAAATCGGCTATTTTGACTTCTTTTATTATAAAATTATTTTCACAAAAACTGTAAGAGATTTTAGCAGAAAAACTGCTCTTACGTATAGAAAACAGATGTCCGCTCATGTGCACATAGTTTTCAGGCTCCTATCTATCGGAATATGGGAGAAAATGAGTGTTTTCCTTAATATGCGCATATTACCCGC